>NW_028270144.1:63590738-63828043 GCF_037043375.1 Chiloscyllium plagiosum
AACATGTCGAAAATATTCTTTCTTCAATTGAAAATGGAAGGAGATGCTCCTAAGGAAGGAAATTTGAAGTTAACAAAGTCAGGAGTCACACGACTCCTGGTTATAATCCAACAGGTGTATTTGAAATCACAAGTTCTTAGAGTGCTGCTCCTTCATCAGGTGAAATGGAGGGAAGTGCACAGGGACAGAATTTATAGGCAGAAAGACAATGGTAAGATAAATCCAGGTAATTAAGATTGTCAACAGATAAGCACAAACAATGTGCACACACAACAAAAAGAAGACAAAAAATACAAACAGTGTGAGTGAAGTGTGGACAGGCTGAATAACAAATCTTTGCAGGTGTTCAAAAGTGTCAAACGGTGTGAGTAAAGTGTCAAAAGATGGACAGCAAATGAAGGGATGACCTGTGATTCACTTGATTGAGTTTTTTGAAGAAGTAACAAAGAGAATTGATGAGGGCAGAGCAGAAGATGTGATTTATATGGACTTCAGTAAGGTTTTCAACAAGGTTCCCCATGGGAGACTGATTAGCAAGGTTAGATCTCATGGAATACTGGGAAACTAGCCATTTGGATGCAGAATTGGCTCAAAGATGGAAGACAGAGGGTGGTGGTGGAGGGTTGTTTTTCAGACTGGAGGCCTGTGACCAGTGGAGTGCCACAAGGATTGGTGCTGGGTCCTCTACATTTTGTCATTTATATAAATGATTTGGATGCGAGCATAAGAGGTACAGTTAGTAAGTTTGCAGATGTCACCAAAATTGGAGGTGTAGTGGACAGCGAAGAGGGTTACCTCAGATTACAACAGGATCTTGACTAGATGGGCTAACGGGCTGAGAAGTGGTAGATGGAGTTTAATTCAGATAGATGCAATTCTGGTCTCCTTCCTATCGGAAAGATGTTGTGAAACTTGAAAGGGTTCAGAAAAGATTTACAAGGATGTTGCCAGGATTGGAGGATTTGAGCTATAGGGAGAGGCTGAACAGACTGGGGCGGTTTTCCCTGGAGCGTCGGAAGCTGAGGGGTGACCTTATAGAGCTTTACAAAATTATGAGGGGCATGAATAGGGTAAATAGGCAAAGTCTTTTCCCTGGGGTCGGGGAGTCCAGAACTAGAGGGCATAGGTTTTGGGTGAGAGGGAAAGATATAAAAGAGACCTAAGGGGCAACTTTTTCACACAGAGGGTGGTACGTGTATGAAATGAGCTGCCAGAGGAAGTGGTGGAGGCTGGTACAATGCAACATTTAAGAGGCATTTGGATGGGTATATGAATAAGAAGGGTTTGGAGGGATATGGGCCTAGATTGGGTTGGGATATCTGGTCGGCATGGACAGGTTGGACTGAAGGGTCTGTTTCCATGCTGTACAACTCTATGACTGTGTGACTCTAAGATGGTGCTAGAGTCAAAACAAATGGCTAGAATAACATGGTATGTATCAGAATTGCATGACGAGGTTTTAACCAAAGTAACAAGTAATCCAAAACTGTACAAACTGATTAAGGTAGACAGAATATAACAAGTTATCAGATGATGGTGTCAAAACAGAACAGTGAGGAAGATTTTATAAAAACAGAACACTATAGTGGGGTCACATGTAGCGTGACATGAACCCAAGATCACAGTTGAGGCCACCCTCATGGGTACGGAACTTGGCTCTCAGTTCCTGCTCGGTGATTCTGTGTTGTTATGTATCTCAAAGGCTGCCTTGGAGGATGCTTACCTAAAGATTGGAGGCCGAATGTCCTTGACTGCTGAAGTGTTCCCCAACTGGGCAAGAGCACTCCTATCAGGCAATTTTTGTGTTCATTTGCGTCTGCATGGTCTCGCTAATGTACTATGTCTCAGGACGTCCTTTCCTGCAGTGTACGAAGTAGACAACATTGGCTGAGTCTCATGAGTATGGACAGTGTACATGGTGGGTGGTGTTCCCACATGTTATGGTAGTATCCATGTCAATGATCTGACATCTTGCAGATGGTGCCATGGCAGAGTTCTGTAGTGTTGTGGTAGCTGTTCTTCTGAAGGCTGAGTAGTTCACTGTGAACAATGATTGGTTTGGTTGTTTGAAGGCGAGAAATGGAGGCATAAGGATATCCTTGGCGAAAGGTTCATCATCAATGACACATTGAAGGCTGCGAAGAACATGGCATAGTTTCTCTGCTCTGGGGAGGTACTGGACAATGAAAGATGCTCTATTGGTCATGTCCTGTATCAGTTTTCTGATGAAGTTGCTGCATTTGTTTCGCTGTGGCACATTGAAACTAGTGATCGATGAGTTGAGCATCGTATCCAGTTCTTATGAGGGCATCTTTCAGCATCTGTAGGTGTCCATCGCATTCCTCCTCATCTGAGCACTGTGCACACACAGTCTTTGTCCATAGGGAATGCTGTTTGAATATGTTTAGGGTTGAAGCTAGAGAAGAGAAGCACCATGAGGTCATCTGTGGGCTTGCGGTAGAGTGAATCCTTGATGAAGATGCATGTGTCCAATGAGACTGATTCTGAAGAGTGGTCCATGGTAAGTCTGATGGTGGAATGAAATTCATTGATATTGTTGTGTAGTCATTTCAGTAATTCCTTGCTATGAGTCCAACAGAAGAAAATGTTGATGTATCTGGTGTACAGCCTTAATTGAATTCTTGTGCAGTGAAGAAGTCTTGCATGAACTTCTTCATGAAAATTGGCATATTGAGGTGCAAATTTGGGACCCATGGCTGTTCCATGTGTCTGGACAAGAGCTGGTTGTCAAAGGTGAAAACGTTGTCGAGGCTAAGCGAATGAGTTGTCACATGGCATCTGGGAATTGGCAGTTGTCGGTGTTGAGGCAGTTGCAATAATGCCATTTGTGCCACTGCTCTTCCCCTCCTGTGATGCTACTCCCACTTCATAAGGTTATGATGTCCTTGTTTTTTTTCTAGAGGGGTCATAAAGGCAGAGCTGCCAAATGACAGGGCAGTGGCCAGTTCTCTGAGTTCAGGTTTTTGTTTCTAGCTTGGTTTAGTTTTAGCAGGCAGTCAAAAAACTGCTGGGGGATCTAGAGAAGGCTACAGTGAAAAGAGATTCTATGTTTCAACAGAGGCCTTCACTGAACTTTCTCTCTGAAAACTCCAGACTGTAAGAACCTGGGTTTGAATTTACTTTTTGTCAATGAGCATGTTTATGGAATGTTGCAGGGATTGGAACAACTTCATTAAGTTGCGATATCATGACCGTTGATTATCAAATAAGTTAAGAGTGTGGTGCTGAAAATTTTATCTCTCCACCCCTGAGGCCTCCAGCCTCATTCCTGATGAAGGGCTTTTGCCCGAAACATAGATTTTCCTGCTCCTCGGATGCTGCCTGACCTGGTGTGCTTTTCCAGCACATCACTCTTGACTCTATAATCTCAAGCATCTGCAGTACTCACTTTTGCCTGTCAAATAAGTTAGGTTATCCCTAAATTCTGTTTTCTGTTATTTATGTTTCATTTGCAATGGTTATATAAATTTTGTTTTGTTTAAAGCTACATCACTCCTGGAATATCCACTGTACATCTGCCTAAAAGGAAATAAAATGTTAGGGTCTGGGCTACCTTCTTCAAATGTTTTGAGGGGATCTGGCCTGGTCCATTACACTCTTTACCTGAAAAAGGAGTAGTGCTCTGAAAGCTTGAGATTTCAAATAACCCTGTTGCACAAAACCTGTTGTCATGTGACTTCTGACCTTGTTCCACACCAGTCCAACACCCGCACTTCCACATTATTTAAGCTAACCAATCATGGGAATATGGAAGCTAAGTTTTTGGAGGAATGAGAAGAAATGTCAGAGTTAGCAATCCTATGCGAACCAGACGTAGCAACTCTCTTGACTCATAAATTGAGATTGGTATAAAAATCAATTTTATTTTCCAAACAAAACCAATGTAGATTTACAGTTAGCCTATAGATGTCATCGGTATTTTGTTAAATCTCCAACAAGTTAGAATTCTTTATTAATTCTAACTTAATAAATGCATCTGAAATGGATTTACAAAAAACACTTAAGATCCGAGCTGTTACTTCCGTTTAAAGTATAATGATAGTGTTTGTGATGGGATCAGGGCAGTGGTGATAAAAGTTATCCTTTATTACTTAGCTCTCTAAGAGTTGTGTCTCTTTAAAATGAGTGTGCTTTCTTTTGTAAAGGACAACTGGAATGCATTTTTATTGATTTAGTACAAAAGGGCACTATGGGCTGCTCTGGTTCTATGAAACCTTCCTAATGTGTCCAATTCTAGTTATTGAAACAAAAAGACACATTCATGTGCTAAAGTCAGTAAAAGAAGTGTCAGACGGCTGATCCCCACAGTCAAAGGTCTAACTTATAAGGAAAGATTTGAGAAAAATTTGAACTATAAACCTGAATGAAGAAACTTGAGAAGTGATTTTCGTAGAAGAGCAAAAGGTAATTAATAATGGATAGGGTGAATAGCCAAGATGGTGATGCATGTATGAAACAAGCTGCCAAAGGAGTGGTGGAGGCAGGTACAATTACAACATTTAAAAGGCATTATATGAATATGAAGGGTTTAGAAGGATAGGGGCCAAATGCTGGCAAATGGGATTATATCAGTTTAGGATAACTGGACGGCATGGACATGTTGGACCGAGGGTCTGTTTCCATGCTGTATCACTCTATGACTCTGGAAGTGGAAAAATGGAAATATAAACCAGAACTAAAAGATCCATCCATGCTAATCTGGAGATGCCAGTGTTGGTCTGGGGGGTACAAAGTTAAAATCACACAACACCAGGTTATAGTCCTACAGGTTTAATTGGAAGCACTAGCTTTCAGAGCGCTGCTCCTTCATCAAGTGGTTGTGGAGTACACAATTGTAAGACACAGAATTTATAGCAAAAGTTTACAGTGTGATGTAACTGAAATTATACATTAAACAATACCTTGATTGTTTGTTAAGTCTCTCATCTGTTAGAATGGACCATGTTAGTTTCACTTCTTTCATATGTAAATCACAAAACTTTTTTATAAAAAGTTACATTTTCAGGTTAACTGTAACAATTGGTGTCAGGCCAGATAAGATATTGAAGGTGTTAGTCCCCGTGTTCTATTGTCTGTGCCATAATGTTGAGACTGATTCTAATCTAAAAAATGAGTTAACAGAGTCTTACATGGATTTATGCAGTTTTTGAGCAAAGTACATTGTAACTCTGCAAGTACAAATTCACCACATAAACGTGTGTGTGTGAGAGAGAGAGAGAGAGTGTAAAGGGGTCTAAGTCTGTGACAGGGTGAATGTGGGAGCGTTTGTGTCTGTAGGAGTGTGTGTGTGTCTGGAATGAGGGGTTGTGAGTGTCAGAGAGAGTGTATATGTGTGTCTGAGTGTAAAGTGGTCAAAGTCTGCGAGAGGATGCATGTGTGAGTGTGGGAGTTGTGGGAGTCTATAGGAGTGTGCGTGTATGTGTGTGTGGGGGTTTGTGAGTGTCTGTGAGAGAGTGTGTATATGTGTGTGTGTAAGTGTAAAGAGGTCTAAGTTTGTGAGAGGGTGCATGTGTGAGTGTGTGTGTCTGCAGGAGTATGTGAGTGCCAGTGTGCGTGACAGTGTATAGGTGTGTGTGTGTGTGTCTGGGGGCGAGCCTTTAAACAACCGCCAAATCTCAAACAGATCATTCTTCGTAGCAAACTGCCCGGTTTTCATACAACCCTGTCATGGTAGGTGCTGCAAGACATGTCAGAGTGTGTACACGGATATCACCATTACGCGTGGGACACCTCTCACCATGTACGTGGCAGGTGCTCATGTGACTCAGCCAACATTGTTTATCTTATTCGCTGTAGGTAAGGATGTCCTGAGGCATGGTACATTGGTGGAACCGTGCAGAGGCTACAGCAACGAATGAATGGGCACCGCACAACAATCAACAGACAGGAATGTTCCCTCCCAGTTGGGGAACACTTCAGCGGTCCAGGACATTCAACCTCGGACCTTCGGGTGACCATCCTCCAAGGCAGACTTTGGGACAGGCAGTAGTGAAAAGTGGCTGAACAGAGACTGATAGCTAAGTTCGGTACCCATAGGGAGAGCCTCAACCTGGGTTCCTGTAACACTACAGGTGACCACTATTGCACTATATAGACACAGACACTGAGAGTCTCGCACTCCTCAGAGATACAATTGCCTATGTGCAGGACAGGGGGGTGGACACCTGCCTCATCAGCCTGGACCAGGAGAAAGCCTTTGACAGGATATCGCATACATATATGAGGGATGTCCTCTCCAAAATGGGCTTCGGGGAGGGAATCGCTAATTGGATCAGACTGCTCTACACCAACATTGTCAGTGCAGTCTCAATCAATGGGTGGGAATCAGATAGCTTCCCAGTCAGATCTGGAGTCAGGCAGGGCTGCCCTCTCTCTCCTGCCTTGTTTGTGTGTTGCATAGAGCCATTTGCCGAGTCCATCAGGAAGGATGCGAGCCTGAGAGGGGTGACTATTCCTGGCAGCGGGAGTCTGCAGGTTAAGGCCTCCCTGTACATGGACGACGTCGCTGTTTTCTGCTCGGATCCGCTGTCCATGCACAGACTCATGTGCATCTGTGACCAGTTCGAACGGGCCTCGGGGGCCAAGGTAAACCGAGACAAGAGCGAAGCCATGCTCTTCGGGAACTGGGCCGACCAATCCTCTATCCCCTTCACCGTCAGGACTGACCACCTGAAGGTGCTGGGTATTTGGTTCGGGGGGGCTGGGGCGTGCGCCAAGACCTGGGAGGAGCGGATCAGGAAGGTGAGACAGAAACTGGGCAGATGGGAACAACGGTCGCTCTCCATCGCGGGTAAGAACCTGGTCATCAGGTGTGAGGTACTCTCAGTATTGTTATACGTGGCACAGGTCTGGCCTATCCCCAGAACCTGCGCCGCCGCAGTCACCCGGGCCATCTTCCACTTCGTGTGGAGATCAAAGATGGACCGGGTCCAAAGAGATGTAATGTACAAAGACCGGTGCAATGGGAGAAAAAACACACCCAATGCAACCCTCACCCTGATGGCCACCTTTGTGTTTGGCTGCATCAAGCTGTGCGTGGATCCCCGGTACGCAAACACCAAGTGTCACTACGTACTGAGGTTCTACCGGTCCCCGGTGTTGCGAAGGATGGGCCTGGCCTCGCTGCCGCGGAACGCTCCGAGTAGTTGGACCGTTCCGTACCACCTGTCCTTCGTGGAGAAATTTATCAAGAAAAACACCTTTGACCACAAGTCCATCAGGAAGTGGTCAGCACGTAGTGTCCTTGAGACCCTTCGGGAAAAGGAGAGGGCAGATCCTGTCGAGCGGTTCCCTGAGCAGACTGTCAAAGCCATTTGGCAGAATGCCTCATCGCCAGAACTTTCCAACAAGCACCAAGGCATGGCTTGGCTGGTAGTGAGAAGGGCTCTGCCTGTGAGATCATTTATGCACGCCCGGACTCTCTGCCGCACCGCACGCTGCCCTCGAAGCGGCTGCGGGGGGGACGAGACTGTCACACACCTCCTTCTGGAATGTGCCTATGCAGAGGAAGTCTGGAGAGGAATGCAGTGGTGTTTGTCGAGGTTCGTCCCGAGCAGCGCCGTGACACGGGACTCCGTGCTCTACGGCCTGTTCCCCGGGACGCACACCGAGACGAACATCAACTGTGCCTGGAGGATCATCAACTCGGTGAAGGACGCTCTCTGGGTGGTCCGAAACCTGTTGATCTTCCAGCTGAAGGAGTTGACCTCGACTGAGTGCTGCAGACTGGCACATTCCAAGGTCCAGGACTATGTGTTGAGGGACGCGCTGAAGCTTGGGGCAGCTGCCGCCAAGGTGCGGTGGGGAAAGACCACCGTCTTAACATCTGCCTGTCTAAGAAGAACAGGGGGCCCACGCAGTCATTTGGGCTCCGCTGGCGCCTCAGCTCAATGTAATCGCACCAACCTATGAATAGGAATGATTACCCTGTTTCGATACGTAAAGAAATGGAATGGTTACAGAATGATGACATGTCCAATCGTATAGATTAAATATATATGAATAAAGTATATTTTTGAAATAAAAAAAAATATAGACACAGACACTCCTACACACACAAACACACACATACACCACTCCTATACACACACAGACACACACACACACTCCTAAAGACACACACACTCCCAAACTCACACATGCACCCTCTCACAGACTTAGACCACTTTACACACACACATATACACACTCTCTCACAGACACAACCCCCCACGCCAGACACACACAAAAACCCACACACACACGTGCTCATATACTTGCAGAGTTACATTGTACTTTGCTCAAAAACTTCATGAATCCATGTAAGACTCTGTTAACTTGGTTTCTAGATTAGAATCAGTCTAAACATTATGGCACAGACAATAGAACATGGGGGCTAACACCTTCAACATCTTATCTGGCCTGACACCAATTGTTCCAGTTAACCTGAAAATGTAACTTTTAAAAAAAGTTTTGTGAGTTACATATGAAAGAAGTGAAACTATCATGGTCATTCTAATAGATGAGAGACTTAGAAAAATATCTTTATTGTTTGTTATGTATAATTTCATTACATCACACTGTAAACTTGTGCTATAAATTCTGTGTCTTAAAATTGTGTACTCCACAACCACTTGATGAAGGAGCGGTGCTTCGAAAGCTAGTGCTTCCAATTAAACCTGTTGGACTCTAACCTAATGTTGTGTGATTTTTAACATTGTACATCCATGCTGAAGTAGTGTGAAAATGAAGTTAATCACTCAGCACCCTCTGGTGGCCTGGCAGAATGGTTCCTTACACAAAATTGACTGAAACAATCAATGCCTGTTGGAACTGAAAGCTGTTGTTATAGTAGTAGGCAAAAAAGGTGTATCTCAAGCACTTATTTGGACAATGACAGACCTTTCCTAGGATCAAGAATCTCTAGAGTGGAAATCTTGCCAACTCTTTATAGTTGCCAGTCAATCAGAGGCCATCAGATCATAAAATCCCTACAATGTGGAAATAGACCATTTGGCCCAACAGGTCTACACCAACCCATCCCCATTCTCTATCCCTATAAACCTGCTATTCCCATGTCTAATCCACCTAAACTATGTATCCATGAATGCCATGGGCAATTTAGCATGGCCAGTCCACCTAACTTGCACATCTTTGGACTGTGGGAGGAAACCAGAGCAATGAGGAGAATGTGCAAACTCCATACAGTCGCTGGGGATCAAACCCTGGTCTCTGGTGCTGTGAGGCAGCTGTGCTAACCACCGAGCCACTGTGCCACCCTGGATCATTGACAGATCATTGAATTGTCTTCTTTGTCTTCTTTTCAAATGCCATTTAAGGCTGGAACATATAAAATAGGAGCATAAGTAGACTGTTTGGCTAATCTGTTTGTGTTTTGAACTCTACACCCAATCTACCCCTGATAATCTTTGATTCCTTTGCCTAACAGGAATCTGTCTTACTCTGCCTTAAAATATTTGATGATCGTCTTCAGAGTTAAAAATCACACACCACCAGGATATAGTCCAACAAGTTTATTTGGAAGCACTAGCTTTTGAAGAACCATTTTGAAAGCTAGTGCTTCCACATAAACCTGTGAACTATAACCTGGTTTGGTGTAATTTTTAACTTTGTCCACCCCAGTCCAACACTGGCTCCTCCAAATCATTGCTACCATCTTCTGAGGCAGTGTTCCAAAGTCACTGAGAGAAAGGTAATTCTCATCTCTGTACTAGTGAGGTGACCACAACATTTTTAAAAAATGCCCCATGTCTGGACTCACCCAGAATAGGAAACTTTTTTTAAGCCCACCTTGTTAAGACCATTCCAACGTTGAAACGTTTAAATCAAGTCAACCCTCAACGAGAGTGCCCGAAACGTCGATTCTCCTGTTCCCTAGATGCTGCCTGACCTGCTGCGCTTTTCCAGCAACACATTTCCATCTGTGATCTCCAGCATCTGCAGACCTCACTTTCTCCTCAACGAGATCAGCCTGTCTAACCTGTCACCATAAGTCATGCCAATTTTTCCTACTCGCAGTTTGGGAAACCTCTGAACAACTCCAACATTAAGCACATACAAACTCCCTTTTAAAAAAAAAGAGATTAAAACTGCATACAAAATCCAAGATGTGGTCTCACCAAGACCCTGTAAATCTGAATCATAACATTCTTACTTTAATTTTAATTCCTCTCAAAATAAAGGAAAGCATCCCATTGGGAGGCAATGGCCTAGTGGTACCATCACTAAACTATTAATCCAGAAACTATTCATGTTCCAAGTACCTGCATTTGAATCCTGCAGGAAGTGGAATTTTAATCCAATAAAAAGCAAATCTTAGCAGGACTTGTACACTTAATGGTAAGATCCTAGGGAATGTTGCTGGACAGAGACCTTGGAGTGCAGGTTCGTAGCTCCTTGAAAGTGGAGTAGCAGGTAAATAGGATAGTGAAGAAGGCGTTTGGTATGCTTTCCTTTATTGCTCAGAGTATTGAGTACAGGAATTGGGAAACTTGAAAGGGTTCAGAAAAGATTTACAAGGATGTGGCCAGGGTTGGAGGATTTGAGCTATAGGGAGAGGTTGAATACACTGGGGCTGTTTTCCCTGGAGTGTCAGAGCCTGAGCGGTGACCTTATAGAGGTTTATAAAATCATGAGGGGCATGGATAGGATAAGTTGACAAAGTCTCTTTCCTGGGGTAGAGGAGTCCAGAACTAGAGGGCAATAGGTTTAGGGTGAGACGGGAAAAGGTATAAAAGGGACCCGAGGAACAACCTTTTCACGCAGAGGCTGGTACGAGTATGGAATGAGCTGCCAGAGGAAGTGGCGGAGGCTAGTACATTTGCAACATTTAAAAGGCATCTGTATATGAATAGGAAGGGTTTGGAGGGATATGGGTCGAGTGCTGGCAGGTGGGACTAGATTGGGTTGGCATATCTGGTTGTCTTGGACGTATTGGACCAAAGTGTCTGTTTCCATGCTGTACAACTCTATGACTCTAAACAAAATCTGGAATTAGAAATCTATTGGTGACCATGAAACCATTGTCAATTGTTGGTAAAAACTAATGCCCATCAGGGAAAAAAATCTGCCATAGTCACCTTATCTGGCCTACATATGACTACAGACCCACAGCAATGTGGTTAACGTTTAACTACCCTCAGAAATGGCCTAGCAAACCATTCCGCTGTATCAATCGCTACAAGGTCTCAACAAAGAAATGAAACCTGTGCAGATCACCCTAGCATTGACCAAGGCATCGGAAAAGGGAACAGCAGAAACAGTTCTGTTGACCCTTCACTGTTCTCCTTACTAACACCTAAGGCTAGTTCCAAATTTGGGGGAGCTATCTCATGGACTACTCAAGCAAGAGCCTGATTCATGGAATCATACCTGACAAACAATGCCCCAGACACCACCATCATCATGCTTGGATATGTCCTGTCCTATCAGCGTGGCAGACCCAGCAGAAGGAGGGGCACAGTCTGGAGGGAGTTGCCCTAGGAATCCTCAACATTAACTCCAGACACTGGCGGGGAGCGGGGGGGGGGGGGGTCACATGGCTTCAGGTTAAACACAGGCAAGGAAATGTCCTGCCGATTACCACATAATGTCTGCCCAGAGCAGATGAATCCATACTCCTCCATGTTGAACAATATTTGGAGGAAGCACTGAGTCCAGCCTTCACAATACTTCCAACATGTTGTGTGGCACTATTACTGTGCTAAATGGGATAGACATCAAATAAATCTAGCAACTCAAGACTGAACCTCCACAAGGCGCTGTGCATCATCAACAGCAACAGAATTGTACTCAGGCATAACTGCAACTTTGTGGTCTGGCATAATCCCCATTCAACCAATATTATCGAGACAGGGATGAATCCTGGCTCAATGGAGAATGCAGGAGGGCATGTAGGAGTAGCACCAAGCCTACCCAAAAAAGAGGTGTCAATCTGATGAAGCTATCAAACAGACCAGAATTGAAATTGTACCCTTAATCTGTAAAAGTTCCCTGGTATAGGATCCTAGTCTAGCCAAGGTCTTGTGCAAACTTAAGGATTGGAGTCCAGAGTGAATTTTGTTAGACTGGTGCTTCAATCACTGAAATGGATGTAGTGGTATCGACCTCCATTAGGGCAGGGTGATCATTTAAACAGACATTTATTTTGATTGGCTATGATCTGTTCCAAACCAGATTTAGGTGGGCTTTCCAGTGTGTGCAATCTCCTGGACATGGGCCTATGAATTCTCTTACTGAATTTAAGTCTAGTGGGACTCTTTTGCTGTCTTGAGCTCATGTACTGGCAGCATCTACAATGGCTTGCCAGCTCGGATCCTGAAAAAAACGTTTAACCATTTGGCCAAGGGTTGGTTTTGTTTTGGGATTTTCCTGTGAGTTTACTGAGGGCACCTCTGTTCAGGATATATCCTGAGTGAGGCTATGCAATTGCCTTCACTTAAATAGTATTCCTCAAGCTCAGTCGGACTGGTGAAGGTGTCCATTTACATTGGAATACCCTGCAATAATATGCTTCACTTGCTGCATTTTTCATTGATAAATCCAATTGTAGTGCTTGTTTTAAGTCCTGATGTGGACGTGCTGGTATTCAATTGAGTGGACAAAGTTAAAAGTCACACTATACCAGGTTATAGTCTAACAAGTTTATTTGGAAGTACAAGCTTTTGGAATGCTGCTCCTTCATTAGGTAGCTAGTGGGATAGGTTCACAGGACACAGAATTTATTGTAAAAGATCAAAGTACCATACAACTGATGCAATGTATTGGGCAAACCTAAATTGCTGTTAAGTCTTTAGTCATTTAGAATGGGGATACATTATGGGGATTATTATGTAAATCCCAGAACTTTTTCAAGTCACAGTCCTGAGATAATGTAATGTTTCATAAAAAAAAGTGACATATCAGCTTAGACAATGCATTAAAGTTGTGAGGTTAGAGTCTGTCTGTATCCCAACTTTGAGTCAGACTGGTTCTATTTCCAAAGTAGGAATTTATAAACCGTCACATAGACTGACGACCGACAGATTGTGTGCTTTTTGAGCAAAATAGAATGTACCTGCAAATGCAAATTAACCCCATATACATGTACGAGTGTGTGTGTGTGTACGTACGCAAACGAGAGGGGAAGGGAGAGGGAGTGTATGAGAGGGAGGGAAAGAGTGTACGAGTGTTTGTGTACATGTGAGAGTGTGTACGTGTGTGCTTGATAGAGTGTGTGCACGAGTGTGACAGAGTACATGCCTGTGAGAGGGTGTGTACATGTGAGTGTAAGAGAGAGTGTGCATATCTGTGTGTCTGACAGAGTGCATATGTCTGAGAGAGGATCTGTCGTTGTGAGAGTGAGAGAGAGAGAATGTGTAGTGTAGTAGGGTCACCTATAGTGTGACATGAACTCAAGATCCCTGTTGAGGCTTTCCTTATGGGTACCCTGTCCTGTCAACCACTGCAAGACATGTCAGAGTGTTGACATGGATACTACTATTAAACAAGGGGACACCATCCACCATGCACATGGCAGGTACTGATGTGACTCGGCTTGTCGATCTCAGACACTGCAGGTGAGCATGCTCCAAATCATGGTTAATTGGTGAGACCAAGCAGATGCTATGACAACTGAAGAATGATCACTGCGCAACCATTGCCAGACCGTGATGTTCCCTTCCAATTAGGGAACACTTCAGCAGTCAAGGACATTTGGCCTGAGGTCTTTGGGTGCTTGTCCTCCAAGGTGGACTTTGAAATATACAACGCAGATTCCCTGAGCAGAGGCTGATAGCCAAGTTCGGTACCCATGAGGATGACCTCAACTGGGATCTTGGGTTCATGTCACACTAATGGTGACCCCATTGCACTACACACACACACACTCTCATAGGCATATACTCAGTCACACTTGCTTTCACACTGTCAGGCATGCACACACACACTCGCTCCCTCTCTCTCCCTCACACACACATGTTCACACATGTAAGTCTATGGGGTTAATTTGCATTTGCAGATTTGTGTTTGTAGATGCATTCTATTTTCTTCAAAAAGCACATAAGTAATTGGAAGTATTACAACATAGAGGTGAACCCCTGTTAATTAAATCAAACACTCAGAAAAGCTCACCTCATCTCGTAATCTGTTAAAATACGAAAGACAGAAAACTCTCACATTCCACTATTTAAAGAAAATAACATCAATTTATTTTTTAACTCTAAAGGTGAACATTAAGCAACAACTATTCACAACTCCAAGCCCCCCTTTCTCTTAACTGCTTATTTCCTGCCTCCAACTCTATAACAATACGCTGTTCCAATAAGGCACTCATCATAATTACATCAACTAAATTTCCAAACCACACAGCTGCTGTCATTTGATGTCTTTCTTCTTTCGGTTGCTGAATTTCTTGGGTCGTCTTCTTTCCTTTTACTGTGAGTATGTTTCATATGAAAAGGTATCTTTGATAGAGAGTGTTTCCTAATTTCTTGGATCCCTCTCAATGGCAGTTGCTCTCTCTCTCTCCAATTTTCAAAATGTCTGCATTTTTATATCCCCAACATCAGATTGTCTCATTAGTTCAATGTTGGCAAAACAATAAATTCAAACTCGATTGGGTTATAGTAGCCTGGGGCAGAATTTAAACTGACTGGTTAAATTCGGATTATTGTCAAAACTGTAACCAAAACTCAGGTATCCATTTCACAGCCAAATGTTACATATTTTCAATTTTCCAGTACACTCTGGAACTGCCATCTAGTTATATATGCAGGTGCTTGTAAGCTTTCAGTTCAGAACAGCATTCACTCTCTCTTAAAGGTACAGTACATGTCTTCAACTTCATAACAGTAGTCAGTCCATGTGACATTTTATAAATTCCTACTTTAGAAATAGAACCAGTCTGACTCAAGATTGGGATATAGACAGACTCGTAACTTCACAGCTTTCACGCATTGTTTGAGCTGAGATGTCACTATTTTTATTATAAAACCTTAAATTATCGCAGGACTGTGACTTGATATTCTATATCAATAGAAACCTGCATCCTCGTTCTTAGTGATTACAGACTTAACAGCAATCCAGGTCTATTCAATACATCTCACCAGTGTATGACACTTTGATCTTTTACAATACATTCTGTGTCCTATGATCCCGACCCACTAGCTCCCTGATGAAGGAGCAGCACTCTGAAAGCTTGCACTTCCAAATAAACCTTTTGGACTATAACCTGGTTTTGTGTGATTTTTAACTTTGTTGTAAGTCCAGTTGGGCTTCAGCCAGTGGGTATTTTTGCATAGTTACATCATTAATTCCATTTACCAAATGGACTCTCAGCGTCTTGTTAAGGGTCAAACCAAAGTTACTGCCTCTACCAGTCATCTTAATCTAGTTAAAAATTATGGTACGGATTCCCCAGGTTCTTGAATTGCAAAGTAAACGGTTGGAATCTCAGCATTAGAGAAGGCTTGGCTCGTAATATTCCTTAACTAAACGCATCAACTCTTGAAAGGTTTTAGTATCTGGTGTCTCAGGGAAAGTTAGGTTCCTGATAACTGAAAAGGCTCCACATCCAAAATGTCATCCTCGGATGCTGCCCGACCCACCGTCCTTTTCCAGCGCCACACTTTTCAACTCTGACTCTCCAGTCCTCACTTTCTCCATGTCCACAAATGGTCAGGAGAATTAGAGATCGATTTTCATCTGCCCCAATGTAATTTTCCTGGAAAAAACACCACATTCTTTCCACATACTGGGCGCAGACTTCAACAGCAGGACGGGTTGAGTCAAATGCCCTAATTAATGGCATGATGCCAGAAATGTTTATCTCATTTGAGAGTGAGTTTCTTCAGGAGCATGTTTTTTGCTCATTGCCACTGAAATAGCTCCACAGAGGCTGGTATCCTATCAGCAAGTCACCCCCTATTTACATATGGAGAGCCATTGACACTGTTAGAGTGAACAGGATGGCTGACACTCCTGTTCTGTTTTTTCCCTTTTTATCCCCAACACTCCTGTTCTTATCTGTCAGCAGGACACCCTGATTGGACCATATTAACAGAGCCAATCAGGGAACTCATAAGAGGTCCCCACGAGCTGACCACATTACACTCACTACACATGTTCACATGTAAGTAGGAGGCATATTCCCAGCTCTCTGCTTCTATTTCTTCTCATTGCAATTGTGTCATGAAAGCATCCCAAAAAGCTCTCGTGGGCTTGTGTTGAAAACCTCTCAGATTGGAGCGGTTAAGTGAAGCCTGCCAGAAAACTGAAATGTTTACTTGAATTTTATTAATACTTGCCCAGCTCGATTTGTTGTTGTGATTCATTGTCATTCACAAGTCTGACAGGTCTACATCTGAATTCCTTTCAAAAAGAACAAAGAAGATTTACAGCCCAGGAACAGGCCCTTCGGCCCTCCAAGCCTGAGCCAATCCAAATCCACTGTTTAAACCTATTGCCCAATTCCTAACTATCTGTATCCCTCTGCTCCCCACCTACTCATGCATCTGTCCAGACGCATCTTAAATGAATCTACCATGCCTGCCTCTACCACCTCTGCTGGCAATGCGTTCTAGGCACCTACCATCCTCTGTGTAAAGTACTTGCCATGTGAATCCCCCTTAAACTTCTCACCTCTCACCTTGAAAGCATGACGTCTCGTTATTGAAGCCTTCACCCTGTCTATACTCTTCATGATTTTGTAGACCTCAATCTGGTCCCCCCTCAATCTCCTTTTTTCTAATGAAGACAATCCTAACCTACTCAACCTCTCTTCATAGCTAGCACCTTCCATACCAGGCAACATCCTCGTAAATCTTCTCTGCACCCTCTCCAAAGCATCCACATCCTTTTGTAAGGTGGTGACCAGAACTGTATACAGTATTCTAGATGTGGCTGAGCCAGTGTTTTATACAATTTTAACATGACCTGCCAGCTCCTATACTCAATACCCCATCCAATGAAGGCAAGCATACCATATGCCTTCTTGACCACTATCCAATTGTGCAGCAATCTTCAGGGTACAATGGTCCTGAACTTCCAGCTGTCTATGCTCATCAATTTTTCCCAAGGCTCTTCCGTTTACAGTATAATTCGTTCTAGAATTAGACTTACCAAAATGCATCACCTCACATTTGTCTGGACTGAACTCCATCTGCCACTTCTCCGCCCAACTCTCCAGTCTATCTATATTCTCCTGTATTTTTTGACAGTCCCCTATACTTTCTGCTACTCCACTAATCTTCGTGTCATCTGCAAACTTGCTGATCAGACCAACAGTGCCCTCTTCCAGATCATTTATGTACATCACAAGCAACAGTGGCCCCAGCACTGATCCCTGTGGAACACCACTGATCACCTTTCTCCATTTCGAGAAACTCCCTTCAACTACTACTCTCTGTCTCCTGTTGCTCAACCAGTTCTTTATCCACCTAGCTAGAACACCCTGCACACCATGTGACTTCACTTTCTACATTAGTTTACCATGGGGAACTTTATCAAATGCCTTACTGAAGTCCATGTATATGACATCTATAGCCCTTCCTTCATTTATCACTTGGTCACTTCCTCAAAGAACTCTATTAAGTTGGTAAGGCACGATCTCTCCTGCACAAAACCATGTTGCCTGTCACTGATAAGCCCATTCTTTTCCAAATATAAATAGATTTTATCCCTTTCCTCTCATGATTTCTGGTGGAAGACAAATTTCAGTTTAAAACTGAATAATTTGTATTGATATGTAGTTGTTTTGGTACAGTGAAACCAAAAATTAAAATATTTTTATTGGATTTGTAATAAATGAAAAAGATGCGATCATCCTTTTCCTACAAGGCTATTTGAATGCAAAATTAAACACGATATGAATTTCAATTTTTGTGCTCTTTTTGTTTCTTTAAAATTGTTTCTAAGACCAGCTGGAAGCATTTGTATGAAATATGAGATAAGCACATTCCTAAGATAACTAAATCTTCACCAAGCCCAGCTTTGTCTTCAAAATTCATTGAGCATTCCTGTATGTGTAGTTCTGGTTTGAACACATTTTTGTCTGACCCAACCCTTTGGGTATAACAAGATTCCAAGGTACATTTAAAAGGTAACAACTACTGCCTTTTGTCAGACTAAGGAAGCTAATGTATTCTTCTGTGTGAGAGCTTGGTTGCATTACTTTCATGACACATTTAATATTAAGTAATAAATTTAGTAGAGTAACAATAAATCAATGTTTGTTATCTCCAAATGTTTTCAAAGTTGTACATTTTATGACTCCTCCTTTTGCATACTTCTTGCTGTTGTAGCTTGCATTATCTACTTTAGTCACACCCAGAAATATCAACACATCTAAATACTTTTGAAATTACAAGGAGACAGCAACTGACAAACTGAGTTAAACAAAATTATTCTAATATTAACACAAATAATTTTGAAAAGGATGTATTGTTCCATTGGCATATTTGCAAGTTTACAGGAGGAAACAAATGTATGATTTTCTGTTGTCAAAATTGGATCTATACTATATGCACTGACTTAATGGCACAACTTTTCAGTCAGGGAAATTCCTGGTTCAGTGTATATGCCTTGGGAAAAAGTGCCCAGAATTATGATCATTTCATTCCTGCTGGGTGCTGGGATGGAGCCAGGCCAACTAACCTCATAAGCTGACCCAGGTCTGCTGTGTGGCAGTCTGGCCTGTTTAAAAGATCTACCTTAGTTCTATGAGACTTGGTCCAATTTTTTGTTAAATATTAGGCCATCCATTCTTCACACCTCAAATCTGCTCACTATCCCACCTAATCCTATGCTCCATCCATGTCAAATTTGTGACAACCATAGACCTATGCCAAATTACCAAAAACATAGACAAGAGCGGCACGGTGGCACAATGGTTAGCACTACTGCCTCACAGCGCCAGAGACCCGGGTTCAATTCCCACCTCAGGCGACTGACTGTGTGAAGTTTGCACGTTCTCCCTGTGTCTGCGTGGATTTCCTCCGGGTGCTCCGGTTTCCTCCCACAGTCCAAAGATGTGCGAGTCAGGTGAATTGGCCATGCTAAATTGCCCGTAGTGTTAGGTAAGGGGTAAATGTAGGGTGGGTTGCGCTTCGGCGGGGTGGTGTGGACTTGTTGGGCCAAAGGGCCTGTTTCCACACTGTAAGTGGTCTAATCTAATCTAATCTAATCTAAGGTCTAAAGGAGCAGAGTTGCTGATATGGCTTTAATTCCTTTTCCTGCTTGCCGGCCTCCACCCCCAAACTCTTGACAATCAAAACATGGCTAACACAGCCCTGAAAACATTCGAAGACCTGGCCTCCACTGACTGCTGGGAGACAGAATTCCAAGCATCGATAATCATTTGAGAGACAGAATTCCTCCTCAATGCCATAATAAATGGAATACCCCTTAGTTTGAAACTGTGTCCACTAGTTATAGATTCTCCCATGAGAGGAAACATCCTATTAGCATCCAGCCTGTCAAGCTCCCTCAGAATCTTACATGTATCATTTAGATGACCTCCCATTCTTCTAACCTCCGATACCTATCGGGCCAGCATAGTCAAACTTGCCCTATAAGACAAAGCCCTTCTCTCCAAGAGTCCACCCATAGAGTTTTGTCTGAACTGCCTCTAATGCAAGTGTGGTCATCTTGATGTAATGTACTTATAGAGTCATAGAATCATAGAGATGTAAGCACAGAAACAGACCCTTCAGTCCAACTCATCCATGCTTACCAGATATTCTAAACCAACCTAGTCCCATTTGCCAACACTTGGCCCATATCCCTCTACATGCTTCCTATTCATGGACTCATCCATGAACTTTTAAATGTTGTAATTGTACCAGCCTCCACCAATTTCTCTGGTAGCTCATTCCATACACATTACCCTCTGTATTAAAAAAGTTGCACCCTTAGGTCATTGTGGAGGTAGTGAAGACTGCAGATGCTGGAAAGTCAGAGTTGATAAAATGTGGAGCTGGAGAAAGCAGGGCAGGTCAAGTAGCATCAGAAGAGCAGGAGAGTCAACATTTCAGACAGGACACTTCATTAGGACTGGAGAGGGGGAAATGGGCTGAGAAATAAATGGGGGTGATGGAGCTTGGGGAAAGGTGGGTGGGGTAGTGATAGATAGATGCAAGAAGGTGCTGGGAAGGAAGATAGATGGTTTAGGTCAGGTCAAAGGGGCTGCGCAGAGAGAGAGAGGGCTGGACCTGGGTTGAGGTGGGGATTGGGGAAATTTAGAAGTTTGTGAATTCTATGGAAGATGAGGTGTTCTTATTCCAGTTTGCGTGTGGCCTTATTTTGACAGTGGAGGAGGCCTAAGATGGACATATCATTGGGGGAGTAGGAGGGGGAGTTGAAATGGCTGGCAACTGAGAGGTGGGGTTGGTTGGAGCATGCAGGCCCCCGAAGTGGTCCCTGAGTTTGCGCTTGGTCTCTCTGATGTAAAGGAGACCACATTGTGAGCAATGGATACAGTAAATCAGTTTACAGGAAATGCAGGTGAATCTCAACTGGACTTGGAATGATTCTTAGGAGCCTTGGATGGAAATAAGTGGGGAGGTGTGGCAGTAGGTGTTGCACCTCCTGTGGCCACAGGGAAAGGTGTCCGGTGTGGAGGAGAGATTGGTGGGGAGTGTGGACCTGACAAGGGAGTCCCAGAGGGAACGGTCCCTATGGAAAGCAGATAGGGGTGGGGAAGCAAATATCTTTTTGGTGATGGAGTCACTCTGCAGGTGGTGAAAACGGCAGAGGATGATGAGTTGGATTTGGAGATTAGTGGGATGGAATGTGAGGACCAGGAGGACTCTGTCCTTGTGTTTGGAGGGTACAGGTTTGAGGGGAGAGGTAAGGGAGATGGAGGGGTTGTAGTTGAGAGCATTATTGATAACGGAAAGGGGAAATTGCAGTCCTTGAAGTAGGAGGGCTTCTGGGATGTCCTGGAGTGGAATCACTCATCCTGGGAGCAAATATGATAGAGGTGGAGTAATTGAGAGCGTTGGATCGCATTTTTGCAGGAGTGGGGATGGGAGGAGGTGTAGTCAAGATAGCTGTGGGAGTTGGTGAGTTTGAAATAGATGTCATTGCTAAGTCGATCAGCAGAGATGGAGAGGTTCAGGAGGGGAGTGAGGTGTCAGAGATGATCTGCGTGAATTGGAGGTCAGGATAGAAAATGTGGGTGAAGTTGATGAATTGTTCGAGCTCCTCGTGAGAACACGAGGCAGCACCGATACAGTTATCTGTGTAGTGGAGAGTTGGTGCCAGTGTAGTTGCAGAAGAGGAACTGTATCCTATGAAAAGGCAGGCACAGGTTGGACAAGTGTGGGTACCCATAGCCATCCCTATGGTTTGTAGGAAGTAAGAGGATCCAAAAGAAATTCTGTTAAGGGTGGGAACCAGTTCTGCCAAGGGAATGAGAGTGTCGATGAAAGGGTACTTGTTGGGTCTGTAGGAAAGGAAGAAGCAGAGGGATTCTAGGCCTTCCTCTTGGGGGATAAGGTGTAGAGAGACAACGTCCATGGTGAAGATGAGGTGTTAGGGGCTGGGGGATTGAAAGTCATAGAGAAGCTGAAGGGCATGGGTGGTGTCCCAAACATAAGTGGGCAGTTCCTGGACTAAAGAGGACAGGATGGAGTTGAGATAAACAGAGATGAGTTCAGGAGCAGGTGGAGATAATCAGCCAACCAGGGCAGTCGGTTTATGGATTTTGGGTAGGATGGTGTGGGATTGGGGAACTAGAAGGTTGGAGGCTGTGGATGGAGATCTTCTGAGGTGATGAGGTTGTTGATGGTCCTGGAGATTATCATTTGCTGATGGGAGGTGGGGTTGTAGTCGAAGGGGCGATAGGAGAAGATGTCAGTGAGTTGGCGACTGTCCTCTGCGAGGTAGAGTTCGGTGTGCCTAACTACCATTGCGCCTCCTTTGTCAGCCGATTTAATGGTGAGGTTGGGGTTGGAGCGGAGGGATGCGCATTGTGTTGGGGAGAGGTTGGACTGGGTGAGAGGAGTGGAAAGATTGAAGCAGTTGATGTCGTAAAGGCAGTTGGAGATGAGGAGGTAAAAGGACCTGATTCCATCTATCACCATCTCACCTACCTTTCCCCTAGCCCCACCTCCCCATTTATTTCTCAGCCCCCATTCCCCTCCGCAGTCCTGATGAAGAGTCCTGCCTGAAATATTGACTCTTCTGTTCTTCTGATGCTGCTTGACCTGTTGTGCTTTCTTCAGCTCCACATTTTATTGATTCTTGTGCCAATGCAGCTAGACTTCTCTACTTTACACTTGAAATGGCAGCAGGACTACTACACTTCTCATAGTGTACACATTTGTAACATTGATGACACCGTATAATGCAGATGTCCCAAATTTTATCATATTTTACCATAACTTCCATCTCTACCAGATATCTGCATAAGCATATCTGTTTACTGGCCGTTGCTGACAAAATGTATTATACTCCTTCTCACACTCCTTTTAACAGGTTAGAGAGTGAGGTACTCCCCTTTGGGTAATTCGGTTTTAATTGTCAGAGAAGGGTGGTCAACCTCCGCTTTATAACAGCTACAAGTAGATGGAATAACTGTTAATACTGATACAGGAGGAGGAGAGGTGGAGACGTGTCCTCAATGAGTAAATGGGAAGTATGAATTGAATGGGATGTAAGTAGTGAGAAGGAAGTTTGGGAAAATTAGATAAATGAGAGCTATTTATTGGACATAATGCATGCAATAGTCAGAATTGCAATCCATGAGCCTTGGTGAGAGGGGGCCCTGTGAGTTTGAGGCAGCAGAGAGGAGATGGAGTCACTTACCTTTGCAAAGCAGAGAAGATCATCCACTTTCTTCCTGCACTGTCTTGTATTTTATTTTATCCAAGATGCAATACTAAGATAGGCTGTTATCTTGGTCTAGGCTATCTGAGTCTGATGGTATGCCTTCTTTGCTAGTCAGCAGAATCCAGCATAGTCTTCAACAGCACTTCTAGGTCTTTGTTGTTGAAGCAAGGACCTAATCTCTCACTAAGAGTCAGTCCTTGGTTTGCAGTGAACTGGTGTGCAGCTTGGCTTTAAATATTGTTCTGGCAGGATGAGAGGATTCTGGGTAATGCAAGGTGGAGGACAGGAAAAATTTCTGTCTGTAACAGCTGCTCTATTTTGAGGTATTTTAGGTGTTGGAAGTGATTTCCTCAAGTTCCAGGAGCAGCAATTACTGTTTTATAAGCTGTTGCATTGTTTTAGAACTTTGGAGGAAAAAATGTCAAAACAGCAGTACTTTTAAAAGGGAGAGTTACAGACAAAGGAAGCACTTGGTGAGGTCAGTGCAGGAGGGAGAGAGAGAGAAAAAACAAACGGAAGAAAGAAACAAACCCACATTGCTAACTGACAGAGCAGCGAACCTGCACAGTTACTGCCTTTGCTGTTTGAATTCATGTATCGGATATTGGAGTCTGGGAAAATTAACAAACAGTGAAATTCACAACTGATCTTGGAGGAACCTGTTTGGGAGAGTCTCAGCACAGAAACAGATAAGTGGATATTTTAGGCGTGGCCTTACAGTAAGTCAGCAGTAGTAAGTAGAGTGGGTTCATTCTTAATTATATGTTTTATTGAGATATGTCTCTTGATTAAACTTAAAATATAAGCTATAAGTATTAATTTAACCTGGAGCAGTGTTTTGTAGAGGAATAAGACAGTGCTATTTTCTGGGTCTGTAGATTGAAAGAAGCAAAAATGGCCTTTAGTAGAGTGATATGTTCTTATCGGATGTGGGAGATTAGGGAGAGTGTAGGGGTTACTGAGGATTATATCTGCAATAAATGCTGTTGGTTGTGAATCCTATCAGATTGAATGGATCAGTTGGAGAGACCATTAGAGGCAATGAGGAATTTACAAGAGCAAGGAGATGTGATGGATGGAAGAGGAAAAAGTTACAGATACAGCCACATAGATGGGTTAATTCCAGGAAAGGTAAGAGAGTTAGGCAGCTAGTGCAGGAATCTTCTGTGGCTGTCCCCATTTCAAACAAGTATGCTCTTTTGGAAAATGTAGGGAGTGATGGATTCTCAGGGGAACGTAGCATATCTGTGGTCAGCAAAGTTTTGGAAAGAATTCTGAGGGATAGGATTTATGACTATTTGGAAAAGCATACGTGATTAAAGGCAGTCAGCATGGCTTTGTGAGGGGCAGGTCATGCCTCACAAATCTTATTGAGTTCTTTGAGGAGGTGACAAGACAGATCAACGAAGGTTGAGCAGTGGATGCAGTGTATCTGGACTTCAACAAGGCATTTGATAAGGTTCTCCATGGTAGACTCATTCATAAAGTCAGGAAATATGAGATTCATGGAAATTTGGCCAACAGGATTCAGAATTGGTTGGCTGACAAAAGGCAGAGTGTGGTTGTAGACAGAAAATATTCTGCCTGGAGGTCAGTATTGAGTGAGGTCCCGCAGGGCTCTGTTCTTGGGCCTCTGCTCTTTGTAGTCTTTATAAATGACTTGGATGAGGAGGTTGAGGGTTGGGTTAGTACATTTGCAGATGACACAAAGGTAGGAGGTGCCGTTGATAGTGTGGAGGGCTACTGCAGGCTGCAGCGCAACATAGACAGGATGCAGAGCTGGGCTGAGAAATGGCAGATTGAGTTCAAACTGGATAAATGTGAAGTGATGCATTTTGGAAGGTCGAACTTAAATGCTGAATATAGGATTAAAGACAGGATTCTTGGCAGTGTGGAGGAACAGAGGGATCTTGGTGTTCAAGTACACAGATCCCTCAAAGTTGCCACCCAAGTGGATAGGGTTGTTTAGCAAGCTTATGGTGTTTTGGCTTTCATTAACAGGGGATTGAGTTTAAGAGCCATGAGGTTTTACTACAGCTCTACAAGTCCCTGGTAAGACCACACTTGAAATATTGTGTTCAGTTCTGGTCTCCCTACTAGAGGAAAGATACAGAGGCTTTGGCAAAAGTGCAAAGAAGGTTTACCAGGATGCTGCCTGAACTGGAGGGCTTACCTTATGAAGAGAGGTTGACTAAGCTCGGACTTTTCTCTCTGGAGAGGAGGAGGAAGAGAGGTGACCTGATCGAGGTGTACAAGATAATGAGAGGCATGGATAGAGTCAATAGCCAGAGACCTTTCCCCAGGGCAGAATTGACTGACATGAGGGGTCATAGTTTTAAGATATTAGGAGAAAGGTATAGACGGGACATCAGAGGTAGGTTCTTTATACAGAGAGTTGTGAATGCATGGAATGTGTTGCCAGCAGTGGTGGTGGAAGCAGAGTCTTTGGGGACATTTAAGCGACTGCTGGACATGCACATGGATAGCAGTGAATGGAGGGGTGGATAGGCTAAGTCATTTTATTTTATATTAGGATTAATCTCTGCAAAACATCATGGGCCAAAGGGCCTGTTCTGTGCTGTACTTTTCTATGTTCTATGAACAGCCAAGTTTCTGGTATTGAGACTGGCTGCAATGCAATGAGGGGTACATCGGGTTCCAAGAGATTAACTGTGTTAGGGGACTCTCTAGTCCACAGATGTTTCTGTGGCCTGCAGTAAAAAATCAGAATGGTGTGTTGCTTCCCTGGTACCAGGATCAAGGGTGTCTCAGAGAGGGTGCAGAATGTTCTCAAGAAGGAGAGGGGCCAGCAGGAGGTCATTGTACACACTGGAACCAATGACATAGGAAGGAAAAAGGTTGAGATTCTGAAGGGAGTTTACAGAGTTAGGCAGAAACTTAAAAAGGAGATCCTCGAGAAAAGTAATATCTGGATTTCTCCTGGAGCTACAAGCTAGTAAGGGCTGGAATAGGAGGATAGAGCAGATGAATGCATGGCTGAGGAGCTGGTGTATGGGAGAAGGTTTCACATTTTTGGATCATTGGAAGCTCTTTTGGGGTAGAAGTGACCTGTACAAGAAGGATGGATTGCACCTAAATTGGAAGGGGACTAATATACTGGCAGGGGGAGATTTGCTAGAGCTGCTCAGGAGGATTTAAACTAGTTAGGTGGTGGTGTAAGGGGTGGGGGTGGGGGAGGTTGGACCCAGGGAGATAGTGAGGAAAGAGATCAATCTGAGACTGGTATACTTGAGAACAAAGGCGAGTCAAACAGCCTGGGGTGGCAGGGACAAAGCACAGAACAAGGTAGGATAGATAAACTAAACTGCATTTATTTCAATGCAAGAGGCCGAACAGGGAAGGCAGATGAACTCCGGGCATGGTTAGGAACAGGGGACTGGGATATCATAGCAATTACAGAAACATGGCTCAGGGACGGGCAGGACTGGCAGCTTAATGTTCCAGGATACAAATGCTACAGGAAAGACAGCAAAGGAGGCAAGAGAGGAGGGGGAGTGGCATTTTTGATAAGGGATAGCATTACAGCTGTGCTGAGGGAGGATATTCCCAGAAATACATCCAGGGAAGTTATTTGGGTGGAACTGAGAAATAAGAAAGGGATGATCAATTTATTGGGATTGTATTATAGACCCTCTAATAGTCAGAGAGAAAATGATAAACAAATTTGTAAGGAGATTTCAATTATCTGTAAGAATAATAGGGTGGTTATGGTAGGGGATTTTAACTTTTCAAACATGGACTGGGACTGCCATTGTTTTAAGGGTTTAGATGGAAAGGAATTTGTTAAGTGTGTACAAGACAATTTTCTGATTCAGTACGTGGATGTACCTACTAGAGAAGGTACAAACGTTGACCAACTCTTGGGAAATAAGGCAGGGCAGGTGACTGAGGTGTCAGTGGGGGAGCACTTTAGGGCCAGCGACCATAATTCTATTCGTTTTAAAATAGTGATGGAAAAGGATAGACCAGATCTAAAAGTTGAAATTCTAAATTGACGATAGGCCAATTTTGACAGTATTAGGCAAGAACTTTCAAAAGCTGACTGGGGGCAGATATTCGCAGGTAAATGAACGGCTGGAAAATGGGGAGCCTTCAGAAATGAGATAACAAGAGTCCAGAGAAAGTATATTATTGTTAGGGTGAAAGGAAAGGCTGGTAAGTATAGGGAATGCTGGATGACTAAAGAAATTGAGGGTTTGGTTAAGAAAAAGAAGGAAGCATATGTCAGGTATAGATAGGATAGATCGAGTGAATCCTTAGAAGAGTGTAAAGGCAGTAGGAGTATACTTAAGAGAGAAATCAGAAGGGCAAAAAGGGGACATGAGATAGCTTTGGCAAATAGTGTTAAGGAGAATCCAAAGGGTTTTTACAAGTACATTAAGGACAAAAGGGTAACTAGGGAGAGAATAGGGCCCCTCAAAGATCAGAAAGGTGTGTGGAGCTGCAAGAGATGGGGGAGATACTAAACGAGTATTTTGCATCAGTATTTACTGTGGAAAAGGACATGGAAGATGTAGGATTTGGGGAAATAGATGGTGATGTTTTGAAAAATGTCTTAATTACAGAGGAGGTTGTGCTGGATGTCTTGAAACATGGGTGTACCCTAGAACTCTGTGGGAAGCTAGTAAAATGATTGCTGAGCCTCTTACTGCAATATTTGTATCATCGATAGTCACGGGTGAGATGCCGGAAGACTGGAAGTTGGCTAACGTGGTGTCACTGTTTAAGAGTGGTGGTAAGGACAAGCCAGGGAACTATAGACCAGTGAGTCTGACCTCAGTGGTGGGCAAGTTGTTGGAGGGAATCCTGAGGGGCAGGATGTACATGTATTTGGAAAGGCAAGGACTGATTTGGGATAATCAACATGGCTTTGTGCGTGGGAAATCATGTCTCACAAATTTGATTGAGTTTTTTGAAGTAGTAACAAAGAGGATTGATGAGGGCAGAGTGGTAGCTGTGATCTACATGGACTTCAGTCAGGCATTCGACAAGGTTCCCCATGGGAGACTAGGTTAGCAAGTTTAGGTAGAAAAGTGCAGCAGGTCAGGCAGCATCCAAGGAGCAGGAGAATCAACGTTTCGAGCATGAGCCCTTCTTCTGAAGAAGGGCTCATGCCCGAAACGTCGATTCTCCTGCTCCTTGGATGCTGCCTGACCTGCTGCGCTTTTCCAGCAACACATTTTCAGCTCTGATCTCCAGCATCTGCAGTCCTCACTTTCTCCTAGCAAGTTTAGATCTCATGGAATACAGGGAGAACTAGCCATTTGGATACAGAACTGGCTCAAAGGTGGAAGTCAGAGGGTAGTGGTGGAGCGTTGTTTTTCAGACGAGAGGCTTGTGACCAGTGGAGTACCGCAAGGATCGGTGCTGGGTCCACTACCTTTCGTCATTTATTTAAAGTGGAGTCGCAGGTAGATAGGATCGTGAAGAAGGCATTTGGTATGCTTCCCTTTATTGGTCAGAGTATTGAGTACAGGAGTTGGGAGGTCATGTTGCGGCTGTACTGGACATTGGTTAGGCCACTGTTGGAATATTGCATACAATTCTGGTCTCCTTCCTATCGGAAAGATGTTGTGAAACTTGAAAGGGTTTAGAAAATAATTTACAAGGATGTTGCCAGAATTGGAAGATCTGAGCTATAGGGAGAGGTTGAACAGGCTGGGGCTGTTTTCCCTGGAGCGTCAGAGGCTGAGGGGTTACCTTATAGAGGTTTATAAAATCATGAGAGGTATTGATAGGATAAATAGGCAAAGTCTTTTTCCTGGGGTGGGGGGAGTCCAGAACTAGGGGGCATAGGTTTTGGGTGAGAGGGGAAAGATATAAAAGAAACCTACAGGGCAACATTTTTGCGCAGAGGGTGATACTTGTATAGAATGAGCTGCCAGAGGAAGTGGTGGAGACTGGTATAATTGCAACATTTAAAAGGCATCTGGATGGGTATATGAATAGGAAGGGTTTAGAGGGATATGGGCCGGGTGCTGGCAGGTGGGACTAGATTGGGTTGGGATATCTGGTCAGCATGAATGAGTTGGACCAAAGGGTTTGTTTCCATGTTGTACATCCCAATGAGTAAGAGTCTAATTCCAAAAGATGATGCTGAAAAGCTCGGATCCATAATTAATGAGTTGAACAGCAGACAATTCCATGAGAGATGTGGCGATAAAGCATTGTAAGCTGAACACCAAGCATGTCACTGAAATAAATACTTTGTCTGAAAATGGGATAATTCAGCCCTACAAAGCATTTAGAATGTTAGTCCTAATTCCCAACTCTTAAAAATGCAAGTTGTACTTTCTGTTATGCCTTTGATGTTGATATTTCTTTGTGTGATCAACCAGCCAAGGCCCCAAAATTGGGCATTCTAAACTGACCACAACCAGAGAAATCAGACCTGATACAAAATTAAATTAAACGGCAGCTAGCAACTATAATCTACAGAGAACAATGGAAAACAAGGTCAAATAGATTACAAAGGTTCAAGGGGAACCAGTTACAAGCATCTTGAGAGTTGTATATTGGCAGAAGGGTTGATTAGATTTTCTGACATCTTGAGTGCCTGAGTATGTGCATGTTACAGCTCCTGGCATGGCTACAGGTGAAAGGTGGAGATGTGACCCCATTGGATGATTTGAACCCACTCATGACCCCATTGACTAATGGCCATAAAACATTCTGGAAGGTCTGTTGCAAGGGGTGATAAAAACACATACCTGGAAGCCAACTCCCTCGGTGAAGATTCAGTAAAGACTCAGTGAACACTCAAGGAAAGCCTGCAGCAAGGCCTGTGGCAGAAGACTGTGTAGCAACCCAAAATGATCAAGGAGAAGATCCCACTCTTACCTACAAGACGCATCTTTGTAGAAGAGAGCCAGCCCGATGTCAGAGAGGTACGAGATTCAAACAGCCCAGCTCAATCACATGGACCATTGTGTCTAATTGTCATAGAGTCATAGAGATGTACAGTATGGCAACAGACCCTTCGGTCCAACCCGTCCATGCTGACCAGATATTCCAACCCAATCTAGTCCCACCTGCCAGCGCTCGGCCCATATCCCGCCAAACCCTCCTTATTCATATACCCATCCAAATGCCTTTTAAATGTTGCAATTGTACCAGCCTCCACCACTTCCTCTGGCAGCTCATTCCATACATGTGCCACTCTCTGCTTGAAAAGGTTGCCCCTTAGGTCCCTTTTATATCATTCCCCTCTCACCCTAAACCTATGCCCTCTAGTTCTGGACTCACTGACCCCAGAGAAAAGACTTGGTCTATTTACCCTATCCATGCCCCTCATAATTTTGTAAACCTGTGTAAGGTCATCCCTCAACCTCTGATGCTCCTGGGAAAACAGCCCCAGCCTGTTCAGCCTCTCCCTATAGCTCAAACCCTCCAACCCTGGCAACGTCCTTGTAAATCTTTTCTGAACCCTTTCAAGTTTCACAACATCTTTCCGATAGGAAGAAGACCAGAATTGCATGCAATATTCCAACAGTGGCCGAACCAATGTCCTGTACAGCCACAACATGACCTCCCAACTCCTGTACACAATGCTCTGACCAATAAAGGAAAGCATACCAAATGCCTGCTTCACTATCCTATCTACCTGCGACTCTACTTTCAAGGAACTATGAACCTGCACTCCTAGGTCTCTTTGTTCAGCAACAGTCCCTAGGGCCTTACCATTAAGGGTATAAGTCCTGCTAAGATTTGCTTTCCCAAAATGCAGCAGCTCAGATTTATCTAAATTAAACTCCATGCTGCCTGACCTGCTGCACTTTTCTACCTAAACTTGCTAACCTAGTCTCCCATGGGGAGCCTTGTCGAATGCCTGACTGAAGTCCATGTAGATCACAGCTACCACTCTGCCCTCATCAATCCTCTTTGTTCCTTCTTCAAAAAACTCAATCAAGTTTGAGAGCCATGATTTCCGACGCATAAAGCCATGTTGATTATCCCTAATCAATCCTTGCCTTTCCAAATACATGTACATCCTGTCCCTCAGGATTCCCTCCAACAACTTGCCCACCACTGACGTCAGGCTCACTGGTCTGTAGTTCCCTGGCTTGTCCTTACCGCCCTTCTTAAACAGTGGCACCACGATAGCCAACCTCCAGTCTTCCGGAACCTCACCAGTGACTATCGATGATACAAATATCTCAGCAAGAGGCTCAGCAATCACTTTCCTAGCTTCCCACAGAGTTCTAGGGTACATCTGATCAGATCCTGGGGACTTATCCACCTTTATTCATTTCAAGACATCCAGCACTTCCCCCTCTGTAATCTGGACATTTTGCAAGATGTCACCATCTATTTTCCTACTTCCTATATCTTCCATATCCTTTTCCACATTAACTACTGATGCAAAATACTCATCCTTTTCAGGAGAGTGCTAGAAAGAGTGAATATTGTGGGAATTTGGGAAATGCTGACATGGTGTTTTAAAAGGGAATATTTTGTTAATAAAGTAGAGTTGAACCACAAACCAAATTCTGAGTCCCTTTGTCTGCCTCATTGACAACAGCACTTGAGTAAAATGTATTTAATACATAAAACAGTCTAAGTGTCCAAGTCACGCACAGCATTTCCATTTCACTGATGTGCACTTTTGAGATGAAAGACTCAAAACCAGGAAGGAATCCAAGAGATAATGTTCGGACAGGATTTCCGTAAATTAGAGTTTTGCACATATCCTGCTGAATTTATCAGCAAACAACTTTTTAAATTCTTTCATCTGATTTCTTGTCTGACAGCCAACCAGATCAACAGGCTGTCTGTTTGTCTGTAAAGCAGCTGGGGGAGCACATATCTGCTAATGCTTATATTAGCAAAAATGATGTGGAGGTGCCAGTGTTTGACTGGGGTGGACAAAGTTTAAAAATCACAACACCAGGTTGTAGTCCATCAGGTTTACTTGGAATTACAAGCTTTTGGAGTGCTGCTTCTTAATCAGGTAGCGAGTGGGGCAGAATCTTGGGACACAGAATTTATGGTAAAAGATCAAAGTGTCATAAAACTGGTGAGATGTATTGAACAAACCTAGATTTCTGTTAAGTCTTTAATCACTTAGAATGGGGATGCATGTTTTGATTGATTACTATGTAAATCCCAGAACCTTTTTCAAGTCACAGTCATGAAATAACTTAAGGTTTCATGAAAAAAAAGACATCTTAACTCAGACAATGCATGAAAGATGTGAGGTTAGAGTCTGACTTTATTCCAACTTTCTCAGACTGGTTCTATTTCCAAAGTAAGAATTTGTAAAATGTCACATGGGCTGATTGTGTGCTTTTTGAACAAAAGAGAATGTATCTTGCAAATACAAATTTACTCCATCGATGTGTGTGTTTGTGTGTGTGTGAATGAGAGAGGTGCATGAGTGTGTGTGCCTAATTGTGTGTGAGTGTGAATAAGAGAGTGCACAAGTGTAGTGGGATCATCTTTATGTGACATAAACCCAAGATCCCAATTGAGGCTGTCCTCATGGGTCAAGTTTGGTGCCCATGAGAACAGCCTCAACCAGGATCTTGGGTTCATGTCACACTAAAGATGATTTCATGACAATATAGACTCACACAAACACACTTGCACTCAAATATACAATCTCTCTCTCTCTCTGTCTCTCTCACACGCACACCCTCTCATCGGCATATACTTCGTCACACTCAAACACACTTCACCGAGCAGACACAAACACTCTGTCCACGCACACATGCATAAAAGTCTATGGAGTGAATTTGCATTTGCAGATACATTCTATTTTGTTAAAAAAGAACACAATCAATCCATATGACATTTTATAAATTCCTACTTTGGGAATAGAACCAGTCTGACTCAAGATTAGGATACAGACAGACTCTAACCTCAATCCTTTAATGTATTGTCTGGGCTGAGATGTCACTTTTTTATTAATAAAACCTTAAGTTATCTTGGGACTGTGACTTGAAAGATGTTCTGGGATTTACATAGTTATGAAGTTGAAGATGTGTACTGTACCTTCAAGAAAGTGTGAATGCTGTTTTGCACTGAGAGCTTACCTGTCATATGACTAACTAGCATTCCCAGAGTGTACTGGAAAACTGAAAATATGTAACATTTCACTGTGAAATAGGTACCCAAGTTGATTGCTGTTTTGACAACAATTCGAATTTAACCAGTTTAAGTTATGCCCAAGGATACTAAAACCCAATCGGGTTTGAATTTATTGTTTTCCCAACATTGAACCAATGAAATGATCCGATATTGGGTGGATAAAAAAGATAAAGTCAGACAGCGTAACTGCCATCAAGACAGAGAGAGAGACCCAAAATATTGAAACACTCACTGTCAAAGGTACCTTGTTATATGAAAGATCTTCACAGTAAAAAGAAAGAAGACAACTCAGGGAGATCTTCAGCCAGAAGATGACAGACACTGATGATGACAACTGCTGTATGGTTTCAAAATTAAGTAAGTGTTTTATTGGAATAGTGTATTGTTATAGAGTTGGAGGCAGATCATAAGCAGTTAACAGAAAGGGTGCCTTAGAGTTATGAATAGTTGTTGTTTAATGTTCACTTTTAAGACTTAAAGAATAAATTGATATTATTTTCTTTAAATTGTGGAATTTGGGAGTTCTCTGTCGTAGAGTGATAGTGATATACAGCATGGAAACAGACCCATTGGTCCTATCTCGTCCATGGTGACCAGATATGCTATATAATATAGTCCCATTTGCCTGCAAGTTGCCCATATCCCTCTAAACCTCTTCTTATTCATACACCCATCCAGATGCCTTTTAAATGCTGCATCTGTATCAGTCTCCACCACTTCCTCGAGTGGCTCATTTGATACACACACCACCCTCTGTGTGAAAAAGTTGTCCCTTAGGTCCCTTTTATATCTTTCCCCTCTCACCCTCAACTTATGCCCTCTAGGTTGACTACCTCACCACAGGGAAAAGACTTTGTCTATTTATCTTATCCATGCCCTTCGTGATTTTGTAAACCTCTGTAAGGTCACCCCTCAGCTTCTGATGCTCCAGGGAAAACAGCCCCAGCCTATTCAGCCTCTCCCTGTAGCTCAAATTCTCCAACCCTGGCAACATCCTTGTAAACCTTTTCTGGTTCAGGTTTCACAACATCCTTCCGATAGAAAGGAGACTAGAATTGCACGGAGTATTCCAAAAGTGGCCTAACCAATGTCCTGTACAGCCGTAGCATAACTTCCCAACTCCTATACTCAATGTCACTCATATTTTAAGATTATGAGACAAAGTGAGATTTTCTGCGTCTTTGGTTTAATTAACAAAAGGGTTCACTGCCATGTCATTACAAGATTAAATCTATTAAAACCTGCATCTCCATTTTACGTGATTAAAGACTTAACAGCAATCTGGGTTTGTTCAATACATGGTACCAGTTATATGACACTTTGATCTTTTACCATAAATTCTGTGTCCTGTGATCCTGCCCCACTAGCTACCTGACAAAGGAGCAGCGCTCCGAAAGCTAGTACTTCCACTATAACCTTGTGTGATTTTTAACATCAGCAAGAATGACAGTGGTCACTGGGTGCAAAAGGGGTGGTGGCAAGATAACTCTGAGTTAGACGTTGAGGAGAGAGCTGGATAAAATAAACAGTAGTGTACAGTAAATTGAATATTGTAGAGAATTATGGACAATGGAGCAGGTGAATGAGGTGAATTGGATAGTCTAAGGAAGCACTCCTGGACAGTGATAAGTGTGTTACAATGATCATGAGGCTTCCATAAAAGATTTGTGTGACTGAGTATTTTCTCAGTAATTTCTAAAGTTAATAAGATATTACTTAAATACATAGAATCCCTATAGTATGGAAGCAGGCCATTTGGCCCCTCAAGTTCACACCGACCTTCTGAAAAGCACTCTACCCAAATCCACACCATTCCTGCAACCTTGCATTTCCCACGGCTAACTTGTCTTGCCCATCCCTGGACACTATGGGCAATTTACTTTGGCCAATCCATCCAGCCTGCACATCTTTGGACTGTGGGAGGAAAACTAAGCACTGGAGGAAACACATGCAGACATGGGGAAAATTTGCAAACTCCACATAGATCGTTGCCCGAGGCTGGCATCAAAGGTGAATCCCTGGCACTGTGAGGCAGTAGTGCTAACCACTGAGACACCATATAAACATTTACATATATGTTTGCCAACCTAAAGACAAATTTTCATAAACATTAATAAAATTCCATTGGGTTTGAAAACTTTGAAATGTTTGCTTTTCCAAGCACTCTCACCCATCCTTGGCGTTTAAGATTTGACCCAAATTGTTAACTCCTTAGTTCATAATGAATTGAAAGGGAATCCACTAAAGGTGCAACTCATTCACTGCATTATTCTTATAAGTTAAAACCATCCCTGAAGCTGATTATATTACAGTCGGTTCTGCTATAATATGATAGTTGTGTTCTCGTGCGACCTCGTATTATAGAAAATTGTGCAATAGAAATAATGACACCTATGGGAAAAAGATGTTGGGACGAATCACCAAAAATATTAGTAAAAAATTGAAACAAAAATAGTAGTTAGCCTGACACAAATTATAGCACAGTCTAAGTGAATGTTAAAATGATATATTTTAATGAAATAATACAATAGATTTGCCACTTTAAGGGGTTTTTGAGTTTGCTGAGTTACAGTACGTCATACCAGTCTGCACTCAGCTTCCCTGGTTATACAATCCTCTGAGTGACAGTTTGTAGAGAACAACAGAATCCGTGAAACTCTACTGCATGGGTCAGGATAGTGATAAAGGTTTAATTCTTGCCACTTGGAAACCAATTCCTGCATCTCACAAAACTGTCACTTCAAAATAATGAAAAAAAAATTCCAAATGAAGCCTTCAGTAACTGTGAGGGTTCATGGTGATGAAGGAGATTACAGAGGTCAGGATGATTGTAGGGACTTGAAGAGGTTTCACAGTTTGGAAGTGTTGTAGGGACTGGAGGAGGTTACCAAGATGGGGAGGGTTAATGGACAGGAGGGTGGTGCACAAATAGGGAGGTTAACAATGGCAGGAAGAGCTTTCAGGAAGCTGTACAGGAGGGTGTCTGAAGGAAGTGACATAAAGAGGAAGGGTTTTTGGGAGTGGAGGAAGTTATAGAGAGAGCAGTGGTCTGATCTGGAGCAGTTGTGGGGATTGGAGGTGGTTCCACAATGAGGGAGAGTATAGAGCCGCAGGAGGTTACAGAAATAAACACCTAGAGTGGGCTTAAGGTAATAGGGGATGGACTAGTAGAAAAGCCAACGCGAGTTTGCATTTTACAAAAATTGTTTACCAATTCACCAATCGCATTACAGCCAAATTGCAATGACAACCTGCATTGATATTTATTTTAGGATATTCTTGACCCTGAACTGTTAAAGACTGCTAGGAACCTTCTACCTTTAACCATCAAAAGTTACTGAATTGCTATTGATTTATGGGTAAGTTTTATGGGCAAGGCATCAAAGAATGCCTGAAAATATTATTGGTCACTAAATTCAAATCTGTAATAAGCATGTTTTGGATGTCCTGAGAGATTCAAAATGACAACCATGAAAAACACACATTCTTTTGTTATGACTATCTTGTTAAGTACTCTTGTTCCTTGTTTAAATGCTGACTCTGCCTAATTACCATAAAACTTGTTTAAGTGCTTTGCTATAACTTACTTTAAAATAATTTTTAACATTTTCCCTCTGAAAAATTAAAATACATCAGTTAGCTCACTAGCTACTTCTCTTAACACCCCAGAATGAAGTCCATTAGGACCCAAGCACTTGTCAACCTGAGCTCCAACAATTTAATCGGTACCATTTCTCTGCTGATTGCAATTCTCCAAAGTTCCTCCTTCCCTTCCATATCTTAATGTATAGCTGCTTCTAGGATGTTACTTGTATCCCTTATAGAGAAGCCTGATGCAAAATACCTTCATTTCATCTCCTACCTCTCTATTTTCCAATATTGATTCACATTCTAAAAGACTAATACTCATTTTGTTAATTTCTAAAAAGAGAAACTCATTATTTGTTTTTATATTTCTGACTAACTTTCTCGTAAATTCTAACTTTGCCCCTTATTAGTGCTGCTCATTCTTTGCTGTTCTTTATATTCTGTCTAATTTTCTAACCTGTTTTCTTTGGGTCTGTCCCTTAGAAAGCTTTGTACTTGTTGGAATGTACCTATTCTATGTATTCTGAAACATTCTCTTAAATGTTTGTCACTGCATTTTTATTAGAGTCATGGAGTCACAGCATGAACCGACCCTTCGGTCCGACTTGTCCACGCCGACCAGATATTCTAAATTAATCTATTCCCATTTACCAGCACTTGGCCCATATCCCTCCAAACCCTTCCTATTTATACTAGGCAAAAGTGAGGACTGCAGATTCTGGAAACCTTTGTCCAGATTAGAATGGTGCTGGAAAAGCACAGCAGGTCAGGCAGCATCCGAGGAGCAGGAAAATCAATGTTTCAGGCAAAAGCCATTAATCAGGAATGGAGGCCTGATGAAGGGCTTTATCCCGAAACGTTGATTTTCTTGCTGCTCAGATGCTGCCTGACCTGCTGTGCTTTTCCAGCACCACTCTAATCTAGACCTTTCCTATTTATACACCCATCCAGATACCTTTTAGATATTGCAATTGTACCAGCCTCTACCACTTCCTCTGGCAGCCCATTCCATACATGCACCATCCCCCGTGTGAAAAAGTTGCCCCTTAGATTCCTTTTAAATTTTTCCCCTCTCACCTTAAACCTATGCCTTCTAGTCCTACTCACCCCACCTGAGGGAAAAGACCTTGTCTATTTACTCTATCCATGCCCCTCATGATTTTATAAACCTCTATAAGGTCACCCTCAGCCTCTAATGCTCCAAGGAAAACAGCCCCAGCCTATTCAGCCTCTCCCTATAGCTCAAATCCTCCAACCCTGGCAACATCCTTGTAATTTTTTTCTGAACCCTTTCAAGTTTCACAGAATCCTTCCTACAGGACACAGACCAGAATTACACACATTATTCCAAAAGTGGCATAACCAATGTCCTGTACAGCTGCAACATGACTTCCCAACTCAGTGCTCTGACAAATAAATGAAAGCATACCAAATGCCTCCTTCATTATCCTATCTACCTACAACTCCACTTTCAAGGAACGATAAACCTGCACTCCAGGTCTCTTTGTTCAGCAACACTCCCCAGGACCTTACCATGAAATGTATAAATCCTGCCCTGATGTGCCTTTCCAAAATGCAGCACCTCACAGTTATCTAAATTAAACTCCACCTGCCATTCCTCAGCCCATTAGCTCAACTGATCAAGATCCCTTTGTATTCTGAGGTAACCTTTTTCGCTGTCCACTACACCTCCAATTATGGTGTCATCTGCAAACTTACTAATTACATCTTCTGTGTTCACATCCAAATCATTTATATGAAATACCGAAAAACAGTGGATCCAGCACCAAACCTTATGGCACACCACTGGTCATAGTCCTCCAGTCTGAAAGGCAACTCTCTATCACCATCCTCTGTCTTCTACCTTTGAGCCAGTTCTGTATCCAAATGGTTATTTCTCCTTGTGTTACACGAGATCTAAACTCGCTAGCCAGTCTACCATGAAAAACCTTGTTGAACGCCTTACTGAAGTCCAAATAGATCATGTCTACCACACTGCCCTCATAAATCCTCTTTGTTACATCAAAAAGCTCAATCAAATTAGTGAAACATGATTTTCCACGCACAAAGCAATGTGGACTATCCTTAATCAATCTTTGCCTATCTAAATACATGTAAATCATGTTGCTCCATGATTTATTCACTTTAGCCATCTCTGCTTTCATGCCCTCATCATTTCTTTAATTTCAATTTTTTTAAAAGTGCCTTAGACCCATTCCCATCTTCTTCAAATTAAAATGTAAAATTCAATATGTCATGATCTCTGCTACCGAGGGATAATGACCTTATGAGATCATTAATTAATCATATCTCATTGCACAATACCAGGTCTAGTATAGTCTGCTCTCTGGTTGGCTCCAGAATATGCTGTCTTAAGAAACTATCCTGAAAACATTCTATAAACACATCCTCATCTAGGCTATAGGGAGAGGCTGGGGGTATGACATTGTTATAATGATCAGCCACGATCACGTTGAAAGGTGGAGTGGGCTTAGTGGACGAAATGGCCTATTCACGTTTTTATTTTCCGTGCTTCTAAAAGCAAACACAGAATAAACCATAGTATTCAAAATAATTAATTAAATTGTGCCATATTCAATATCAATCACTTGCCTGACTATTTCACGTGTTATTCTGTGTGCCTTTTCCTCTTCTATTATTCCTACATACTGTTACCTTAGTGGCTGTAGGATGGCTGGTGGAATTCTGCTTGATTGCAACTGCAGGTGGTTTTGGAAGATGATTTCAAGGAAGTCTAGCCAATAAGGTCTAGCTGCAGGCTGCATAATGTTAGCAATGGGCAGCAGCAGACTAGGCTAACTGGCTACTGGCAACTGCGAGGACAATGAATAAGTGGCAGAAAGCATCCCTATCTGGATGCATGACAGTGAGGTATGGCAACTGCTCTTCAAGACCACAAGAAACTTCCGTGAGTTGTGGACACAGCTCAGTCCATCATACAAACCAACCTCCCATCCATGGACTTCATCTGTACTTCCCACTGCATCGGGAAAGCAACCAAGATAAACAAAGACCCTTCCCATCCCAGTTCTAGTCTCTTCCACTTGCTTCCATCAGGCAGAAGATATAAAAGTTTGAATACATGTACGAACAGGTTCAAGAAAGCTTCTTCCCTGCTGTTATTAGACTCTTTAATGGGTCTCTTAACTGTTAACGTTTATCTCTCTCTATACCTTCTTAGCAGCTGTTAGACTGTATTCTGAATTCTTTTCTGTTACCCTGATGGATTTGCATAGTATGATCTACCTGTAAAGCATGTAAGACAACGCTTTTCACTGTTCCTTGGTACATGTGACAGTAATAAATCAAATCAAACCACCATCTTGCACGGCGGCAAGGTGGGCGGCACAGTGGTTAGCACTGCTGCCTCACAGCGCCGGAGAACCGGGTTCAATTCCCGCCTTAGGCGACTGACTGTGTGGAGTTTGCACGTTCTCCCCGTGTCTGCGTGGGTTTCCTCCGGGTGTTCCAGTTTCCTCCCACAGTCCAAAGATGTGCAGGTCAGGTGAATTGGCCATGCTAAATTGCCCATCGTGTTAGGTAAGGGGTAAATGTAGAAGTATGGATGGGTTGCGCTTCGGCGGGTCGGTGTGGACTTGTTGGGCCGAAAGGCCTGTTTCCACACTGTAATGTAATCTAATCTAATCTTGAGGGGAGAGGCTGAATAGGCTGGGGCTGTTTTCTCTGGAGCGTCGGAGGCTGAGGGGTGACCTTATACAGGTTTACAAAATTATGAGGGGCATGGATAGGACAAATAGACAAAGTCTTTTCCCTGGGGAGCAGGAGTCCAGAACTAGAGGGCATAGGTTTTTTGGTGAGGGGGGAAAGATATAAAAGGGACCTAAAGGGGCAACTTTTTCACGCAGAGGATGGTACGTGCATAGAATGAGCTGCCAGAGGAATTGGTGGAGACTGGCACAATTGCAACATTAAGAGGCATTTGGATGGGTATATGAATAGGAAGGGTTTGGAGGGATATGGGCCGGGTGTTGGCAGGTGGGACTAGATTTGGTTGGGATATCTGGTCGGCATGGACGGGTTGGACTGAAGGGTCTGTTTCCATGTTATACATCTCTATGACTCTATGACTCTATGACCAGGTTATAGTTCAACAGGTACAACCACCTGATGAAGGAGCAGCACTCCGAAAGCTCGTGCTTCCAAATAAACCTGTTGGACTATGACCTAGTGTTGTGTGATTTTTAACTTTATACACCCCAGTCCAACACTGGCATCTCCAAATCCTGAGAAAGGATGACAGCTTTATGCTGTAGAAAAATACTGATATTTTCATGGGTCACTTCCTCCAAAATCCAAATAATATATTGGAGAACAGGTTTTTGGTTTGCTATGACATCTTGGAATTTTTTTGTATGTGGAATCTACAGTCATGGCAGCAACACTCTGCTCATGATGGCAGCCAACTAACCTTGTATGTAACAGTTGAATTTCTACAGTAGTACATCAAAGATCCAGGAATTCCCACCTATTCAGCAATATATTGTCAAATGCCATATCCCGTGAGTACCAAATTTACCAGTAACCACAGGAATTTTGCAATACACCAGATTCCTGACATTCATGTACTATAATTACCATTCAGAATTGCTGCCAAACATTTATAAAGTGACCTCTCACACATGAACATGGCTGCAAGTCTCACATCAGCATCTCATAGCTCACACATTACCAGATAACCAACCATGTCAGATCCACCCTACAAAAAAAAATTGGGCCACACACACTGACACGTTTCTCTCTCTTTCTTGCTGGACATGATAGTGTGCACAACAAAGGGAGCAGGATCAATCAGTTAGAAGAGTTAGCGTTCTCCATGATTGGAGTGGCCAATGTTAAGATATTCATGGCATTGGGGCAGAAACAGTAAGTAGCAGCAATATTGTCAAACAAAATCTTGAGTTTCTAACTCAAACAATGCCCATCTTCCAGAAATAGAAAATAAAGCTAATGTGGATTTTTGCATGTCTTTGCAAATGGTAAAAGTGAAGACTATATTTTAGAAAAAGTATTTTGATATTAATAGGGATTACAAATGCTGGCAAGTTGAATGAAATGGTGTGTTTGCAGATTTCATAATACTATACTAAGCAGAGCTGATTGTTTGGTCTGCAGTAAAACCATAATTCACTGAGTCTCTGACTGTGGAAGGAGAACATTTCACTCACAAGACACAGAGGTGGAATGTCTTTCATTAAATGTGACAAAGGTATTAGCTGATGCTAATGCACATTCATATTATGAAATTATGGTATTGGTATTTAAAATAATTTGGAACTTGTTTTTGACATATGACCTGTTAATGGAAAACTCTAAACCAAAAATGATCTTTTTTCATCTTTTGACCACTTCTCTCTGAAGGTATTGATTTTGATTGCTGTAGATTTTATGCACGCTTGTCATCTTCCACATCTTTCAAATGGTACTTCCATGTTTAATCTAGGTTTGATATTTTATTCTTCAGAGCAACATAACTAAGCCATTCCTGCCCTCACCAACATCCACACAAACACACACATGCAGGATATTTCTTTCTTCACTTAGTGAGACTGTGTTGCAGCACACTTGGCTTTTTAAAAATTCAGTCATGAGTTGTGGGCATTGCTGGTTGGGCTAACATTTATTGCCCATCGTTAGTTGCCTTTAAGGTGGTATTGATGAGCTTCCTTCTGAGACGATTGCAGTGCATTTTGGGTAAGTAGACTCATGATGCTGATAGGAAGGGAGTTACAGATTTTTGACCCAGTAACACTGAAGAAACAGTGATATATTTCCAAGTCAGAATGGTGAGAGGGTTGGAGGGGAACTTGGAGATGGTAGCATTCCCTAGTATCTGCTGTCCTTGTCTTTCTCGATGATAGTGGTTGTCAATTGGGAAGGTGATGTCAAAGGAGCCTAGGTGAATTTCTACTGTGCATCTTGCAGAAGGTATACACTGCTGATGCTAGGCATTGGTGGAGGAGGGAATGGATGTTTGTGGATGTGATGCAAATAATGTTGCCTGATTTATCCTGATAGTGTCAAATTTCTTGGAGGTGTACTCACCCATGCTAACTAACAGGAAACAGGAAGTAGAGATAAATGGGTCATTTTTGGTATGGCAACCTCTTATCTAGTAGAATGCCACAGAATCAGTGCTAGGGCTTCAACTATTTGTAATCTGGATTAATGGTTTGGGTGAAGGTACTGACTATCTTAAGTCAAAGTTGCTGATGATCTGAAAAATGTGTATGAAAACAGTTTGTGAGGAGCATGCAAACATCTTGAAAAACATTAATAAATAGGTTAAATGAGTGGTCCAAAATTTGGAAGATGGAGTATAATGTGGAAAAACGTGAGTTGTTCACTTTGGCAGAGAAAATAGAAAAGCAGAATATTATTTAAATATAGAGAGACTATAACATATCATTGTATAGAGGAATATAGGAGTCTTTATACTGGAATCATAAACATCAGCATGCAGGTACTGCAGGAAATTAGGAGGTCAAACTGAATTTCGAACAGCACTGATTATGGATAGTCAGCATGGCTTTGTACGTAGGAATCATGTCTCATGAACCTGATTGAATTTTTTGAAGAAGTAGCAAAGAGGATTGATGAGGGCAGAGTAGTAGATGTGATCTATATGGACTTCAATAAGGAGTTTGACAAGGTTCCTTATGGGAAACTGGTTAGCAAGGTTAGATCTCATGGAATACAGGCAGAACTTGCCATTTGGATACAGAACTGGCTCAAAGGCAGAAGACAGAGGGTGGTGATGGAGGATTGCTTTAGAGATTGGAAGACTGTGATCAATGGTATGCCACAATGTTCATTTCTGGGTCCACTGTTTTTCAACATTAATATAAATGATTTGGATGTGAACCTAGGAGGTATAATTAGTAAGTTTGCAGGTGACACCAAAATTGGAGGTGTATTGGACAGTGAAGGTTACCTCAGAGTACAATGGGGTCTTGATCAGAAGGGCCAATGGGCTGAGGTGTGGCAGATGGAGTTGCGTTTACCTAAATTAAACGTGCTGCATTTTGGAAAAGCAAATCTTAGCAGGACTTATACACTGAATGATAAGATCCTGGGGAGTGTTGCTGAACAAAGCGACCTTGGAGTGCAGGTTCATTGTTCCTTGAAAGTGGAGTTGTAGGTAGATAGAATGGTGAAGAAGGCATTTAGTATGCTTTCCTTTATTGGTCAGAGCATCGAATATAGGAGTTGTGAGGTCATGTTGCGGCTGTACAGGGCAATGGTCAGGCCACTTTTGGAATAATTTGGAGGAGTCGGTGTTGGACTGGGGTGGACAAAGTTAAAGAAATCACACAACACCAGGTTATAGTCCGACAGGTTTATCTGGAGTCACTAGCTTTTGAAGCACTGCTTCTTCATCAGGTGGTTATGGAGCAGGACCATAAGACACCGAATTTATAGCAAAACGTTACAGTGTCATGTGGCTGATGTATACTAAACAAACGTAGATTACGTCTTTCATCTTTTAGAATGGGTTTGCTAGTTTCAGTTTGTTAAGATGTAAATTCCAGAACTCCTTTTAAGTCATAGTCTCAAGATAACTTCAGGTTTTCTCGCAAAAGTTGCCATCTCAGCTCAGACAATGCATTAAAGGTGTGAGTTTGTCAATCTTGAGTCAGACTGGTTCTATTTCTGAAGTGGAATTTATAGAATCTTACATGGATTGACTGCAAGTTATGCATTTTTGAGCGAAATAAAATACAAGGTTATGGGGTGAATCTGTATTTGCAGAATTATATGTGCGTGCATGCAGGAGAGACAGTGAGTGTGTGCATGTGAATGCGTGCGTGTGGGTGAGTGCATATGAGAGAATTTGTTTATGTGTGTAAGCTTGATAAAGTATGTGTGATGGGGTATAAGCCTGTGAGAGGTGCGTGTGTGTTGTGGGGGGGTGGGAAGGTGTGTGTATACGTATGAGTGACAGCTTGGGTACGAGTATGTACGAGTGTGTGTGCGCATGCGTGTGTGTGTGTGTGAGAGAGTGTACACTGGAGTGGGGTCACCTGTAGTGTGACATGAACCCATGGTCCCGGTTGAGGCCATCCTCATGGGTACCGAATTGGCTATCAGCCTCTGCTCAGCCACGTTTGGTTTTTGCTTGTCTCGAAGTCCACCTTGGAGGATGGTCACCCAGAGGTCCGACGCCAAATGTCCTTGACCACCAAAGTGTTCCTCGACTGGGAGAGAACACTCTTGGCTGGTGATTGTTGTGTGGTGTCCATTCATCCGTTGTCATAACGTCTGCGCGGTCTCGTCAATGTACCATGCCTCAGGACATCCTTGCCTGCAGTGTATGAGATAGACAACGCTGGCCGAGTCACATGAGTACCTGCCACATAAACGGTGGGAGGTGTTCTCATGTGTAATGGTGCTATCTGTGTTGACACTCTGATATGTCTTGCAGCAGTTGCTGTGACAGGGTTGTAGAGTGTTGTGGTCAATGTTGTCCTGAAGACTGGGCAGTTTGCTGCAAACAATGATCTGTTTAAGGTTTGGCAGTTGTTTAAAGGTGAGAAGTGGAGGTATGGGGAAGGTCTTGGCGAGGTGTTCATCCTCATTGATAATGTGTTGCAGACTGTGAAGAACATGGCGTAGTTTCTTGGCTCCCGGGAAGTACTGGACAATGAAGGGTATCTTCTCGATTGCAACCCATGTCTGTCTCCTGAGGAGGTCATTACGGTTTCTTGCTGTGGCACGTCGTAACTGGCGATTGATGAGTTGAGCATCCTACCAAGTTCTTATGAGGGCATCCTTGAGCAGCTTCAGGTGTCCGTCACATTCCTCCTCATCTGAACAGATGCTGCATATGCATAGGGCTTGTCCATAGGGGATGGCTGTTTTAATATGTTTAAAGGTGGAAACTAGAGAAGTGTAGCATCGTGAGGTTATCTGTGGCTTTGCGGTAGAGTGAGGTGCTGAGGTGCCCATCATTGATGGAGATGCATGTGTCCATGAATGAGACTGATACTAAAGAGTAGTCCACGGTGAGTTTGATGGTGAGATGAAACTCGTTGATATCACTGTCTAGTTGTTTCAGTGACTCCTCGCCATGGATCCAGAGGAAGAAAATGTTGTCAATATATCTGGTTTATAGTGTTGGTTGGAGGTCCTGTGCAGAAAAAAGTATTTTTTGTATCTGTGCATGGAAATGTTGGCAAATTGGGGTGCAAATTTGGTCCCCATGGATGAAGAACTAGTTGTCAAAGATGAAAATGTTGTGGTTGAGGATAAAGTGGATGAGTTGTAGGACAGTGCTCGGAGATTGGCAGTTGTTGGTGCTGTGTACTGAGGCTGTTGCTGCAATGGAGTCATTGTGGTGGATACTGGTGTAGAGTCTGAAATGTCCATTGTGACAAGGAATGTTCCTGGTTCAATTGGTCCTTGGGTGCTGAGTTTTTCTAAGAAATCTGTAGTCTCATAACAGAAGCTGGCGGTCCCCTGTACAATGGGCTTCAATATGCCTTCAACATAGACAGAGAGGTACTCACACAGGGTCCCATTGCCTGATACAATGGGACGTCCTGGTGTGTTGACTTTGCGTATCTTCGGAAGGCAGTAGAAGTTGCCTACGCGAGAAGGATGAGGGAGCATAGGGAACTCTGAAGGACTAGACCAAAAGTCTTGACCAGTGTTTTTAGTTCATGAGTGTGCTGTTTGGTCAGATCAACTGGTAGTTCCTGGTTGTTCAGTTGTCAGTACACTTCCTTGCAGTAATCTGTTCTATTCTGAATGACAATGGCTCCTCCTTTACCTGCTGGTTTGATGACAGTGTTGTGATTGGTTTGGAGAGCCTGGATGGCATTGCATTGTGGTGTTTGCTCTATCTTGTGGGTGCAGTTGATGAATCTGGTATTTATATATTTCCTGACAGTTTGAACATACATGTCAAACCCAGCGCAGCGGTCCTTTTGGAATACAGTGCAACTTTGATTATCTGAATATCAATTCTCCTAATTTCAGGTTATCCAAAAAAAACTCAAGGTCCCATTGGGACACATTGTTTGCTCACCGACTGGGGAGGAGAGATTGCGAGAGGACATGGCGGAGAGATCAAGAGAGGACGTCTGCAAGGCGTTGTGGTGACTGGGGCCACACTGGCCTAAGCAATGACTGCCTGGCCTGCCCATGGCTGTGGTGGGTTGGGGACCTCAGGAACAGTTTGTCCTTCTTGCCCTTCCTCGCAATGCAGCTTGTCCGCAAGCCACCAACCACCGATTGACTCCAGGCCCCGACGGAGAGCCTGATCTTTAAACCGCTGCCAACAGCCTGCAAATGAACAGAGGCCCTGGTGTGAATGTGTGAGTGACGTGCTGAAGGGAGTAGGCATCTTTTAGTGGGTGGGGGGGAGGGGGGGGGGGTGGCAGGGGCGAAGGGGTCTGATCAGTTATCCAAACGATCAGTTATCTGAAAAAAATACTTCCCACCCACGTTGTTTGGATAATCAAGGTTGCCTAGTAGTACGTGCAATTCTGGTTTCCTTCCTGGAAGGATGTTGTGAAATTTGAGAGGGTTCAGAAAAGATTTACAAGGATGTTGCCAGGGTTGGAGGATTTGAGCTAATGGGAGAGGCTGAATAGGCTGGGGCTGTTTTCCCTGGAGTATCGGAGGGTGGGGGTAACCTTATAGAGGGGCAAATATAGCATAAACTGACAAGGTCTTTTCCCTGGGCTGGGGAGTCCAAAACTAGACAGCATAGGTTTAGGGTGAGGGGGGAAAGATATAAAAAGGGCCTAAAGGCCAACGTTTTCACACAGAAGGTGGTGTGTGTATGTGATGAGCTGCCAGAGGAAGTGGTGGAGTTTGGTACAATTTCAGCATTTAAAAGGGCATTTGGATGGTATATGAATAGGAAGGGTTTAGAGGGATATGGGCCAAGTGCTGGCAAGTGGGACTAGATTGGGTTAAGATATCTGGTCAGCATGGATTAGTTGGACTGAATGGTCTGTTTCCATGCTGTATATCTCTATGACTCTGTGACTCTTTATTGCTAGGTCAAGGGAGTGTAGAGGTTCAGGCAGCATCTGAGGAGCAGTAAAATCGATGTTTCGAGCAAAATCGATGTATTCCTGATGAAGGGCTTTTGCCTGAAACATCGATTTTACTGCTCCTCGGATGCTGCCTGAACTGTTGTGCTTTTCCAGCACCATTCTAATCTAGACTCAGGTTTCCAGTATCTGCAGTCATTGTTTTTACCGAGGGAGTATAGAGTAGAAAGGTCTTGATCCAACTACACAGGGTATCAGTCAGGTTGCTCCATCAAGACTGTGCATAGGTTTGGTCATCTTACTTCAGGAGAAATATACTTTCATTGGAAGCCAGCATGGATTCATGACAGGTAGGTCATGCCTCACAAACCTCATTGATTTTTTTTGAAAAATAAGCTCAAGCAGAGGGCTGGGGAATGTTGTTGCATGTTGCTCAGGCTTCCAAAAGGCATTTAATACAGTTCCACGTAAGAGACTGTTAACTAAGGTAGAGTCCCACAGAATTGATGAGAAATTACTGACATGGCTGGGAAATTGGTTTTGTGGCAGACAACTGAATTTAGGGATAATGGGTAGGTAATTAAATTGGCAGCATGTGATCAGTGGTGTCTGACAAGAATCTGTATCAATGTCTCAATTATTCACATTATTTAGTAACAACTTGGCTAATGGCACAGAAAGTAGTCTATCAAAATTTGCTGTTGATACAGTTAGGTGGTATTGTGGACAGTACTCATCACACTGAAACAACTCCTGATGAATCTAAAGGACCCTGTACCAACAACCAGCAGAACGAACGTCAAACAAAATACTCTGCAAGGACTGCAACAAATATTACATTGGACAGACGAGCAGGAAACTAACCACCAGGATGCATGAGTACCAACTAGCCACCAAAGGACATGACTAACTGTCACTAGTACTTTTACACACAGACAAAGAGAGACACCTGTTTGACTGGGACAATAACCGTCCTGGGACAGGGTAAATAAAGACATGCACGGGCATTCCTAAAGGCCTGGCATTCAAACCAGAATTCCATTAACCCATTTACCAGCCTCTCAGTAAAAGAGCTGGAAGTGATATTACCCACCACAACAGATCAAGATGTAAATAGCAAGTGGGACAGAACACCAGCACTTTACCGGAAGCTCACTGATGATGTTACCCAGCACAGTGATGAAACATCTGAGAATAAACCTGCCAGCTCAGTGAGCAAACTTACAACCTGAACCACAGCCTGAGCTACAAATCTTCTCTAAAGTTGCATTTACTCTGTTTCAGATTTCCAGCATCTGCAGCATATTCCCTTTAACCATTTAAGAGCCCTGTCTACATATTTTTCATGCTTTTATTATATACCAAATAGAGAATAGAATGGGCACACTGGAAAAGGTAAAGCAAATTGTTCTGAATTGATCATTTATAGTCATTGGAAGCAAAAAGGGATCACATGGTATCAGCTTTCGTGAATCGTCTGTTAAACAACTTGTAAATCAAAACTTAAATGAACGTATACAAAAGGACACAATACGATTAGAAAAAAGTATTCAATTACACATAGATCGCATAAACCCTTTCTCGCGGGTTTGAACTGTTTATTTAACTGGGTTTGTTTAGGAATCCGGGGTCGAGCGGAAAATCCATGCAGAATTCCATTTCTTTGTTTGCATGCGATCCCGCCCAGTTTGGGCGTGAGTGTTTCAGGAATGCAGTGTGTTAATGAGTCTGTAGGGTGGAGACTGTAGATCGGGGTAGTCCGAGAGTACTCGAACTTGACGTTGAAAGGATTTCTTGATTAATTCAATGTAGAACGTCTTTTGTAAGCTGGCTTTGTGAAGGTAAGGTATTTAGTTTGAGAAATCAGAAAAATATCTTCAGATCGGGAACCATTTGAACATTTTTTGACGTGTTGCTTGCGTTAGATCTTCTGACGAGGTTTGTTTTGGTGAGTTTAAGATCTGCATGTTTGTTCATGGAAATGGGAATGTTAGGCAGCTCACAGCAGGTGAGCACACTTGTAGGAGGTTTATTTGATTACAGGAGCGAGAAAATGTGAACGTGCGTTTTTAACTGCAAACTAAAGGTACGTTTTATACATACAAGTTGTGTCTTTAATATCGAAGTGTCCACAAATGGTTATGGTTTATACAAGCGATCTAAATTAAAATTAAAGCGACACGTTAAATAAACAACAGTTTCTCCTAAAAGCGTAAAGGATAATGTATTAACTTCGTTCACAATTACTCTCTTTCTAAACTGCACGTCAGCTGTGTATAAAGTTGGATTGTTCACTGAAACGTAAAGCGAAACTATTCATATCTAACTGTACTCTAAACCTGTTTTGTAATCACGCAATTGTATTTAACAATTTTATCTATTTTAAAATAGAAAATGGATACGTTGACTGGCCCATTGGCAACACTCGCCTAATGCAGAGCGTTTTGGGTTAAAATCCTGCTTCTGGCATTTAGATTTAAATTTATGTATACGTAGTACTGGGAATGTTGACTTATTGTAGGGAATCCTCTTTCAGACATGGTTTGAATCTTGGGTCCTAACTGCTTTTCAAACTGGGTGTTAACTGTCTCACGGCAATATTTGAAAGCAATAAAGCATTCTCCAGATATTCCTGCCTTGCCCAATGCCACTAAGAAAATGTTGAACATTTTATTTGTTCTTGGGGTGAGTTTTGCGTTCAATACCTAACTACTACGAAGAAAGTAGTGGTGAACTGCTGAAATGTATCTGGTTTAGGGACATCCCATTGGGCTGTTGAGATAGGGACCTTTAGCTTTTTGACTACTTGGTGAAGAAACGCCAATCTACTTTCAAGTCATGATGGTGTGTGGCTTGGAGAGTAACTTGCAAGTAGTGGTGTTCCTATGCTTTGTCCTTCGAGGGGACAGAAGATGTGTGTTTAGTGTCAAAGAAGCTTTGCACATTGCTGCAGTGTGTCATGTAGATGATATTAAATGTTGTCACTATGGTGGTGGAAAAAGTGAATACGGAAGCTGGTGGTTCTGAATGGGGCATGATCAAGCCGGTTGCTTTGCTCTGAATAGTATCAAGCTTCTTAGGTCTTTTTTTGTTGTTGGAACTATCCTCATTCAGGCAGGTAGAGAGTTTTCCATTGCAATCCTGATTTTATCTTGTAGTTGTACAAACTCTGACATGTCCTTGATGCCATTGTATTTATGTGACTGATGCAGCTGTTTCCAGTCAATCGTAACCCCATCTCTGAAGTACGTTGGTGGAGGATTCAGCAATCGAAATCCATTGAGTGACAAGCGAGGTGGGTTATTGGCTGCCAGTTGTCTATGTTACTTACAAATTCTGTCCAGACTGCTGTCAAATGTATTAAGCTCTTGCAATGATGGAACGATATAGTGAGAGTTTTGGTCTCTTTACCTAAGGATGGGTATAATTGCCATGAAGGGAGTGCAATGCAGATTTAATGAAGTTATTCCTATGATGAGTGAATTGTTCTGTGAGCAACTTAAGCCAATTGTAATGAGTTTAGAATTTGAGGTGATGTCTTTGAAAAGTAGAAAATTCTTAATGTGTGGAAAAAGTGAGGACTGCAGATGCTGGAGATCAGAGCTTAAAAATGTGTTGCTGGAAAAGCGCAGTAGGTCAGACAGCATGAAAGGAACAGGAGAATCAACGTTTTGGGCATGATTCCTGAAGAAGGGCTTATGCCCGAAACGTCGATTCTCCTGTTCCCTAGATGCTGCCTGACTTGCTGTGCTTTTCCAGCAACACATTTTTAAATTCTTAATGTGTGTCATGGTAGATGCTCGGAAGACCTTTCCCCGGTTAGGTTTCCAGATTGTAGTCTAGGTAGAGACTTGATCACTAAGGATTACTTTTAAGGAGAAATTTCTTCACTCAAAGTGTTGTTAATCTTTTGAAATTCTACTGTAGAGAGCTATTGAATGGCTAGTCGCTAAGTATATTCAAATCTGAGATTGATTGTTTTCCTTAGTATTCAAAAATGTAAGATTCTGAAGATGATGCAAGAAAGTGGATTGAGGATTTGAAATCTGTCATGGTGCACAGCTGCTGATTGATCTATTGTTTGTATGTATTTCCAAACGTGAAATGATTCTCTTGTCTCCTGGTTATCTTCCTTTGGTCAGTGCAGCTGTCTTTTGAATATGAATATTTCTATAAATGCAAATGTTTTGTCAAATGAATGTTGAAAAGATAGAAAAAAAACTATTTGATGTTCCTGATAGAGATCTAAATATCTGAAAGACTTTAATGTCACTGGGAATTTTGGGGATGTGGCATTTGTCAGTTTTTATTCTGTGGAACATTATGTTGTTGTTAAAATTTCAGGTCACTTAGTCATTAATGTTTGAGAGCCACGCTGAATTATTTTGTAGGTGGAAAAGTAGGCTTGCCTGAGCATTTATTATATTAACTTCACACACCTATTTCCTTTCACAATCCAGGCAGTTTCCTTTAAAGTAAGAATTCTAAGTCTTATTTGAGTAGAACTTTTAATTAGTAATTTTTTTTTTAATGCTGAAGAAAGTGCTGACTGCAGATGCTGGAGAATCAGAGTCGAAAAGTGTGGCATCGGAAAAGCACAGCAGGTCAGGCAGCATCCAAGGGGCAGGCAAGTCGACGCTCCGAGCTCTCCTTCAGAGGGGCTTATGTTCGAAGCTTTGACTGTGCTTTTCCAACACCACACTTTTTGAATACAAAACGTTTCCAGTTTTAGAAACATAACTGGAGGGGAAGGATTGAAGGGAAAAATATGGTTATGATCTGCACCAGTGAAAACCATGGCAAATGTATCACAAAAGCTTGCATTAAAGTTTGATTTTTTTTTAAAAATATAAAAATTTGTGCAGATTAAAGTGAGGATGATCCAGTGAAGTATGCATATTTTCTACAACAATAGCTCCACTCATCACCAAGGCCGAATGACAAGTGTCTACCATTATTTAGGGATAAATATGACGTGGCCTTGTCTGTATGTTGATTCCAGTAACGTAAAGCTGGCTACTGGACCTAACCGCATTTTTTAAAATTGAGAAACCAAGGTGAAAACAGTAAAATACATCAGGAATTGTCTTTTGGTTTTCAATTTGGGCTTTAAAATTCTGTTGATTGAGATAGTGTGCTTTAAATTAAGTTTTTGTTATATCCAGAGACTGCTAGCATTTTCGGTCTGGCTTCCCAGTTACTTGTTGACTGTATGTCTAAATGATTTCCTGTGCTTTTCTAGTATGCTGACTCAGCCAGTCATTCTAGAGTGAAAACTAAATTTGCATTTGTTCTGAGATTAGGGAAGAAAAGATTGAAGATTGCCATAGCCCAGTTCCAGTAGAATCGAGCCATTTCGGTTTAGAACTTGAAGTATAATGGCTCTAAAGAAGCTGCAAATTCTCTACATTTTTTTGTTAGGATTACTTGAATCAAAGAAATTAATTCATAGAAATGTTTCTTGTGCTGTCAGTCAAAAATTAAGTCATTGCATGATTGCTGCTGATACTATGCAACAAAAGTGGAGATTTGTAATTACTCAGCTCTGACTCATTTACCTTGAGCACAAAGAATGCATGTAATAATATCATTGCCTTTTTGTGAGTTGGACAGGTCCTGCTAGTTTCTCTATCCAAAATCACAGGATGTTTGTATGTACTGACGTATGAAATATCTAAAGTTGTTTAAAAGACTTTGGTCATTAGGGTGACAGCAATTAAGTCTTGCTGGATATCTACTGTGTTTCAACTGATACTCAGCACTGTGTACAACAGACATTAATAACTCAGAAGTAAATAGATAATTGTATCTGTCTTCCCTCGTTTTCTGATCATTCTGATGTAAAAATATGGAGCTTTCATCTGGCATTTATATTATGTCACCATGCCATTTTAAGATGCAAAGCCATCAAATTCACATTCTTGTTCTAAAGGCCAGCAGCAAGCTGTGAACTGTGCTACCGCTGAAGATGTGAAAAATTAAAATAATGTCACTTTCTACTAAACTTTTATTTGAAGTGGCAGGTGGAGTTGAATTTTAGATAAATGTGAGGTGCTGTATTTTGGAAAGGCAAATCAGGCAGGGCCTTTATACTTAAATGGTAAGGTCCCAGGGGGTGTTGCTGAGCGAAGACTCCTTGGAGTGCAGGTTCATAGTTTCTTGAATGTGGAGTTGCAGGTAAATAGGATAGTGAAGAAGGTGTTTGGTATGCTTTCCTTTATTGGTCAGAGCATTGAGTATAAGAATTGGGAGGTCCTGTTACAGCTGCTAAGAACATTGGTTAGATCACTTTTGGAATATTGTGTGCAATTCTGGTCTCCCTCTTGGAAGGATGTTGTGAAACTTGAAAGGGTTTACAAGGACATTGTAAGGATTAGAGGGTTTGAGCTATAGGGACATACTGAATAGGCTGGAGCTGTTTTCCTTGGAGTGTCAGAGGCTGAGGGGTGATCTTTATAGAGGTTTATAAAATCATGAGGGGCAAGGATGGGGTAAATAGACAAGGTCTTTTCCCTTGGGTGGGGGGAGTCCAGAACTAGAGGGCATAGGTTTAAAGTGAGGGAGGCAAGAAGCAACCTTTTCATGCAGAAGGTGATGCATGAATGGAATGAGCTGCCAAAGGAAGTGGTGGAGGCTGGTATAATCACAACATTTAAAAGACATCTGGATGGGTGTATGAATAGGAAAAGGTTTAGAGGGATATAGGCCAAGTGCTGAAAAATGGAACGAGATTGGCATTGGATATCTGGTTGGCATGGACGAGTTGGACCAAAGGGTATTTTCTTTACTGTGCATCTCTAAGTGCTAAGGGAATTGAATAATATTGATAGTGGTCTTAAGAAGAGGAAGATTAGAAAAAAAATCAGACTCTCGTTATAAAAGCAGACAGAAGAGTAGTCTTCTTGCAGGCAAGCAAAATGCTCACTTGTGGAGCAAAGATTATTTTGTAGTCTGTTTCAAGTTAAAACTATTATGGGAAAGGAGGCAGAAGTATATACTAGAAAACATTAACTCAGGAACAAAGACAGAAAGTGCCTCCACATGATAAGATTGTGAACCAAAATCTGAACCAGTCAAGAAGCAGTTGCATCCATTTGAGTAGATAATTTAGGTAGAATAGATTAATGTTTATCTGCACTTGCCTTGGAAATTCCACTATTCGATTGTAGGTATTTATTTTCATCAGTGGCTTTCCCCCTCCTGCACTATTGCTACTATTTTCTGAAGGATATTAAATAGACTTTTTAAAATTATACTGAAGATCTTGCGGTTGTGTTTTATCATGTTGTTCATAAGTGAAGCAATATTGTCCAAGCTGACTTTGGAAAGATTACAGAATAAATATTGGTCTTCTGTGTAAGTTTAACTGTCTTGTCCTTGGACATATCTCATTTTTCTGGTCAATAGCACAAACTACATCAAATGATGCAAGATACTACAATCCTGTTTAGTCTAAATAATTTGCAAACCATGTGTAATATTACCAAAATTGGCTTATTTTATGACTCCAGTATTGCCTGACTCAAACCCACTTCATCTGTTTTCACTGAATCCTTCTGTTAGTTGCCTAAATTCTATGAATTCCTTCTTGCTTTTTATTTTATTTTGCTTTCTATTTTCAACATCCAAAACTCAACCACTGATGAAACACAGGTATTGGTAGGTGAACAAATGATTTGTTTCACTTTCCTAACCAAGGATAATATGTGGTGCAAGAGAAACTATATGAGCATGTTTTGAACTTGTATCATGAAAAGTATTAAGTTGCGAATGTAATAATTTTACAGACATTGATGTAAATTAATGCTTGTTTCTATTTAACACCATCTCTTCCGGGAGAAAAGACTTTTAATAAAGAACGAATAAATAGTTGAAATAAGGCAGAAAATCTGTGATTTGGTTTAACATGTTATGGGTGATGAAAGCTTTTCTGTCTTGATCAACCATTCCTCTTTCTTTTAAAACTGCCGTTTGTGTTTCTTTGTGTATTTGTTAGTTCCATTCCCTTCCATTCATGGTTAGTATGCATTGGACTAGATCTCAGGAATGCACTCAGATATAATAATATTTCTAAAGGATTTCTAAAGCACTAGAGTGTCTTTGGTTAATGAAAGTGTTTTTTTTTTGCAAGCCGGTCAACAGAGCCTAATCTTCAGTAGGTAACATGAGAAATAAGCAAATGGAGATTCAATTGTAATGAGATACTGAAACTAGCCAGTTTGTCAAAATGAAAGCACAACTACTCAGAGCGATAAGGGAGAATGAGTAGGTAGCTAGACAAGGTAAAGGATGGTATAGGGAAGATTGCAGGCTACTAGGTAATGAAGAGTGCCCAAGTTCACATTAGGACTGGATAGCTTGAATTTTTCTTCATGGCAAGGGAAAGCACAGGTACGCAATATTTACTGTATTTTAGTAAAGTATTTTACTGACCCCTCCCCTGCTCTGTCACCTTTGGTCTGCATTGCCCTTAACAGGGTGGGGGGGGAGACTTATTGGTGGTTAACAGATGGGGTTGGGCGAGTGGAATACCACAAATGATTTGATGACGAGGGTAAAAAGAAAGGTTTAGTTGTGATTAAGAGTACTTCGGGGTTTTTTTAAAAAGCATTGTAGTGCCATGAATGATAGATATTAAAAGTTCAGTTGTGAGCGAGAGCACTTCTGTGTATAAAAATAAGTACCATAGTGGGGCTTTTGTTATGCAATAATGTGGGGAGCTGAGGTGGGGGGGGGGGGTCAGATTCAAGACCTACCAGCTCAAAAATATCTCTGAACAGTTTGATTTGAAAATATTTAAAGCATTATAAAGGGAAAAGTTCTTGTGGCATCTGTTGTGTCCCTGCCTCTGAACCAGGATACCTGGCTTCAAGTCCCACCTGCTCTAGAGGTGTGAAATAACATCTCTGAACAGTTTTACTTAGAAAATAATGAAAGCTTTGCAGTTTATTTCCGTTTGTGCTTTAATCTGGCTTCCTTGATGTCATCAAAACTATTAAAATTCCTTTATTTCAATGCAACCGACCAAACAGGTAAGGCAGATGAATTAAGGGTATGTTTGGGAACATGGGACTGGAATATCTTAGCAATTAGAGACATGGCTCAGGAGTGGACAGGACTGGCAGCGTGATGTTCCAGGATACAAATGCTATCGGAAGGACAGAAAGGTGGTCAAGAGAGGACTGGCAGTATCATTTTTGATTAGGGATAACATTTTGGCTGTAGTTAGGGAGGATATTCCTGGGAATATGCCCAGAGAAGTAGAACAGAGAAATAAGAAAAGGATGATCATCTTATTGGGAGTGCACTGTAGATCCCACCCGTCAGTGGGAGATTGAGAGAAATTTGTAAAGAGGTTTCAGTTAACTAAGAATAATAGGGTGATTATGGTAGGAAATTTTAACTTTACAAACATAGACTGGAACTGCTGTGGGGTTCGGGGCTTAGATTGAGAGGAATTTGTGTGTGTGCAAGAAGTATCCACACACTGAATCAGAAAATGTACCCTACTAGAAAAGGTGCAAAACGTGAACTACTCTTGGGGAAATAAGGCAGGGCAGGTGTCACTGGGGGAGCACTTTGAAGCCAGCAATCCTAATTCTATCAATTTTAAAATAATGATGGAAAAGGATAGACTGGATCAAAAAGTTGAAGTTCTAAATTGGAGGAAGGCCAATTTTGATGGTGTAAGCCAAGAACTTTCAAAAGTTGATTGGGGATGGATGTTTGCTGGAAAATGAGAAGCCTTAAAAAATGAGATAACAAGAGTCCAGAGACAGTATGTTCCTGTTGGTGTGAAGGGCAAGGCTGGTATATATAAGGGAATGCTGGATGACTAGAGAAAGTACGGGTTTTGGTTAAGAAAAAGGAGGAAGTAAAGACAGCAGAGATTGAATCCTGAAGAGACTTAAGAGGGAAATCAGAAAGGCAAAAAAAAGGAAATGAAATAGCTTTGGCAATTAGGGTTAAGGAGAATCCAAAGCGATTCTACAAATACATTTAAGGACAAAAGTGTAACTAGGGAGAGAATAGGGCCCCTTAAAGATCAGCAAGACTGCTTATGTATGGGGTCGCAGGAGATGGGTAGATATGAAATGAGTAATTTGCATCAGTATTTACTACGGAGAAGGATAAGGGAGATATAGAACTGGGGAAATAAATAGTGCCATCTTAAAAAAACATGCTTATGACAAAAGGAGGTGGTGTCAGATGTCTTCAAACACATAAAAGTGGAAAAATCCCCAGGTCCTAGAACTCTGTGGGAAGCTAGGGAAGTGATTGCTGGGCTCCTTACTGAGATATTTGTATCATCGATAGCCACAGGGTGAGGTGCTGGAAGACTGGAGGTTGACTAACTTGGTGCCACTGTTTAAGAAAGGTGGTAATGAAAAACCAGCGACCTATAGACCAGTGAGCCTGACATCAGTAATGGGCAAGCTGTTGGACGGAGTCCTGAGGGATGGGATTTACATGTATATGGAAAGGCAAGAATTGATTATGGGTAGTCAATGTGAAAGAATGTTGTTCATTTATGCAAATGTTAAATGACTGAGGTTATAGCTTTTATTCCAGTTGCCAGTTAAGTACCAAGATGTTAATGGTGACATCTGACAATTTATTAATTGAGCTAAAAGATGCTGTGTTTCTATCCATAAATTATATGACCAAAGGACACTTCAAGTTCAGTTAAATAACTTTATGGTTTTAAGTATTTTAATCGACCTACTCAAAGATGTTATTACACAATTTTAGATTGGAATTAAACTGAGCCCCCAGCTCAGGTGAGGATACTACCTCTATGCCACAAGAACCCTAATTTAGTTGTTTTGTATATTTTTAGTAATCCATTCTCATCAGAGATATTGGTGGGAATGCAGACACATGTGTTTGATAAACCTTAGCAGTTTCTTGTCTGGAATTTTCTGAATTGCTTGAAGATTTGCTTTTGCAATGTAACTTTCAGCTTTCTTTTTTTTTTGAAAAAAAGCCCTCTCCTCTCCTTGTCCTTCTCTTTCCTTTCTTGTCCATATCTTGGATAAGGGAATAGCTAGTGTATAAAGAATTTTCTGAAGATCCCACACCCTCATTCAGTAATAAGTCATTTTTTTTCTCAGCATGAAAACATGGGTCAGATACTAGCTCCAGTCCTCCCGTGAAGGCATTATCAATCACTAAGAGTTGTACCTGAGCAACCAGGTTTGTGTGTGTGTGTGTGTGTGTATAATCACTTTATTCCCAATGAAGGAATTCCTGAGTAGCAATCATCAATTTTAAGGCCACAAAAGTAGTATTTGACCCTGTGTGAATGCAGAAGGAACTGACCTGTCTTCATTCAGTGATATGTCATGTTTTGTTATTTCCTTTAAAAATTCCTTCTCGGAAGTTGGTGACACTGGCATAGGTGTATTTATTATTTAGCTTCAAATTTCCAGATCAGGTGGAGCTTTGTCTTCAACTTGCTGCTGTCTTTGTGTCTTTCTGGGGGCAGGTGTTTTGAGTTGATAGTATATCCACAAGAACACTATCAAACAGCATATACTTTTGGTATTTTGCAACAAGAAAGATAGTATGCAAAAGCAGCAACCTGGCTTGATTTTTCCTCCTGTTCATTCAAGGATGATAAGGCTGAATTATTTGTAACTATCTACAGCCAGAAGCGCCAACTAGATGATCCATCTCAGCCTGTTTCACAGGATTCCACCAGATGCCAGGCTTCAGTCAATTTGATTCACTCTGTATGATATTGAGAAAAGGCTAGAAATTATACAGCAAAGGCTATGGAACAAGACACTGTTCTGGCAATAGTACTGAAGACTTGTGCTCTGGAATCTTCCATGGCCCAAGACAAACCGTTCGAGTAAAACTACAACTCTGACTACCTGACAATGTGGACAATTGCTGAGGTTTGTCCTATAACACAGCAGGACAAATCAAACTCACCAATTATTGTTGTATCAGTTTACTCTTGATTAGTAAAGTGATTGATTTTATCAAAAGTGCTATCAAGCAGCACGTGGTTAGCAATAACCTGCTCCGTTTTGGTCCCATCAGGGTTTAGCTCCTGAACTCAGTGCAGCTTTTGTTGCACTTGAAACGAAGAGCAAAATTCCAGAAGTGAGATGAGAGTGACTGCCCCGAAATCAAGGCTCAATTTGACTGAGTACAGCATCAAATCGTCGTAGCAAAACAGGAACCAGTGGGAATTGATGGGGATTTGGCAGGGGTGGGGGGGAAGAATCTCTCTCCTCTGGATGCTTGCATAGCACTAAGCAAGATAGTTTTGGTTGTTGGAGGTCAGTCATCTTCATTAAAACTCCCCTCCTACGTGACCACCATCTCCTCAGGGTTGTGGCCGAGGACCAGCAATCTTCAGCTTACAAGTGCTATAAAATACAATTGTTTTTATTTAATTAAAGGAAGTTTTGTCTGACAAAATTAGAAAATAGTGTTGGGTCATCCAGCCCTTAGTGCTTGATCTGTCTTTCTCTCCATACCTTTTTTTTGGGGGGGGATCCCTTTTAGCTCTAAGAATGATACCTAATTCCTCCTTCAAAACATTCAATGTTTTGACTTCCTCAGTTGCTTTCTGTGGCAGAGAATTGCCCAGGCTCACCACTCTCGAGGTGAAGCAATTTCTCCTTTAAATGGTCATAAATGGCCCACCACATATCCTTAGACTATGACCCCAGTTGTGGACTGTCTGGTCATCATGAGCCCCTTCCTGCAATAGTTCAGTCCTGCGGTCAAAGCATTGACCCCTACAATACCTTACTTGTCACTGGTTGCCTCTTGGAAAATGACTCATTTACTGCTGCTCTTTGTTTCCTGTCTGCCAACCAGTTTCTATACATGTCAGTACACAACCCTCTATCTCATATGCTTTAACATGCTAACTTCACTGAGCTGCTGAGGAAACGAACAGAACCTTCAATGGAAATTCATACCATTTCAAACTCTCCAAACTTCAGAAGAGACTATAACCTTTGCATATTTTCAGTGTTAAGCTGGCTGTTCATTGGGTTGAAGGAGATGTTCTTCCATGAATAAACTGCAGTAGATTTATGAATCTTTCATGAGCCACTAGAAGCCCTCCTTTTGGTGCTTTAAATCATGAACGAGAATCATTTGGACCTATGTTGGTTTGTAACAAAAATTGTCCTGCTTTAGGACTTATACCGTTAGCATCTGAATAACAAGCCCATTGTTTTTTTGCTTCTTCAACACTTCAGGAGTGCACAGTTTAAATTTAGGTCAACACTGTTAATGAGATTAACAATCACACACTAAAGGTTATAGTTCAACAGGTTTTGTTTGGAAGCACTAACTTTCAGAGTGCTGCTCCTTCATCAGATAGTTGTCAGGTAGAAGGAGCAGCGCTCCGAAAGCTAGTGCTTCCAATTAAGCCTGTTGGACTATAACCTGTTGTGTAATTTTTAACTTCGTACACCCCAGTCCAACACCAGCACCTCCAAATCAAGACTGTTAATGAAGACAATGACCTGGATTTTGTGGCCAGTGATGAAGTAACAAAGCTTGCTACTGACTGGGGAACGGGGTAGTGGGGAAAGCTGCTGCAGCAAGGATTTTATCTTTTCTATGTTAATTTCATTCTTTCGAACACCAGCTCAAGAGAATAATTGGCATCCACCAACAGTGATGTCATCAAAACAGGTAAGCAGCCAATTGTAGTGAAGAATATCACAACAATAACTAAGTAGTAAGTAACTTCGGAGCAAATTACTGCAATTGCTGGATTCTGCAGTAATTTTACATTTTTTTTGGTGAATTTTGTTAACTAAGGTGTAATTGATTTTGAAAGGTGTAAAATTTCTGCCTACAACCCCCCCCACACTCCATCGGAGATGAATGGTGTAAAATTGAAATTCATAATATTTCAAAAATCACTTGCATTTTCATCTGTTAGGACTTCTACAGTATACCCTATGGAGGAACAGGGGATCACCGATAATTTCTGCATTTAATGGCACATATGCAGAAGTCAGCAGTTAATCAGTTTTATAATTGTAGTGACGGTGAATGTAACTAAATCTGTCCAGTTTCAGCATAAATGAGCATTGGCCCTTTTTAAAAATATAAGCCTTTTCAGTGGATTAATTGTTTGCTTGATTTAATAAATCCTTTCTGATCTTATGATTGCTGTGTTATCAGATTTTCCTCCCGACTAACTTGATTATTCCAGTCCTAAATTTCAGTCACTGACGCAAGTTGCCTTTGATTTATGTGGTTATTAGAAGTTTTTAAAATTTGTTTTTCTACTTCTGCATAAGACCATCAATGTAATAACGTTTTGGCATTGTACTCGAATAGTGACCTTCTGTCTAATCAAGTTTTAAAAATTGCTTTGGAGTGACTAAGGGCTACTTTATACTACAGTACATGAAATGGCTTAATGTTGCCTTTAAGACGTAAAAGCTAGTCTTGATGCTTTTGGATATGTATGGAGAAAATTGGGAGTCAATCCTACTTTATGATAGCAGTGATCTCTGTTGAAAAATGTATGTGAGTGAATTTGAGTGAGAACATCGTTAAACTTGTTACAAGTAAGTAGCATCCCAGAGCTAGCTCACATTTGTAGGGTGCTATTAGAAGTGAAGAGAATAAAACTAATGCTAAAAAAAATGAACAGAAGGTGCTAGAAAAACTGCAGTCTGTCAGCTTTTGTAGAGAGAGAATAAGAGTTAATGTTTTAAGTCTCTTCGGAACAGTTCCAAAGAAGTTATTGGATTCAAAACATTGTACTCTATTTCGCTATCCACAGATGCCACCAGACCTCCTGAATTTCTCCAAAACTACTTTATTTCATTTTAGATTTCCAATATCTGAAATATTTCACTTTCATTTTGGAGCTAGGAAAGTGCTTTTTATCAATAATGAAACTTGAACTTCAATCAAAACTTAAGACATAGTTTCAAGACAGACTTTGCTTTGGGCTTATTTGCATATACTTTATCTCATGATTTCATTATTTGTAAATCATTGATTTTTGCATTCATACTTAACTGGTTAAATTGTGAGATCAGAACACATACTATAGAAAGGTTTAAGAGCAAGATAAGTTAAGTAGCTTCTAATTTAGAGAAGATATAAGTGGATATTCCTTTTCATCTCTAATGGCTGATAGTCATTACCTATCTGCACACATTTTGTGGTATTATTCTCTCAGAATCTGGAACAGAGTTATAACTTTCAGTTGGTTCAGTTAAAGGTATCTGAATTTGATCTCTTCTCGATAGTTTTGTTACACAGAGGAGGCTAGTTACCCTACATGTTTGAACAGGCTCAATAAGCTGCTGTTCTCCTGTCTTGTCTCCGTAACCCTGCACACACTTCTTTTAACAGGTTACAATCCATTTCCATTTTGGGTGCTTCAGTTGAACCTGCTCCCACCATACGCTGAGGCAGTCCATTCCAGAACTTAACCACTTGCTGTGTGGAAAACATTTCCTCTTGCATCACTTTTTTTTTTTTGCTTTTACTAGGAATTTTGAATGTGTGTACTCCTGCCCCTGAGTTTCTCGCTACCTATTCTGTTCAAGATTCCTCGTGATTTTGAATACCTCCATCAAGTGTCTTTTCTCTGCCTTGCCGTTTATAAGGATAATCTGCCTTCATAGTAGAAGTTTCTTATTCCTGGAATCATTTTTATCAATCTGTTATGCACTCTTTCCATTACCTCCACACACTTAAATACAGTTCTATGCTTTATATACGCTGATACAATGTACTCTCCTGCTTAACTGAAAACTAAAAGATGACACTCATTTGTAACTTAAACTTCAAATTTTAACAGGTTTAGTCAACTAGTTTTTCAAAATCTGAACAGCAATACTCACTTATAAATTTGCTATGATACCATTTTTAATTTTAATCAAGGCACCTCTGATCCTGCAGCTTGTGTGATACTGGATAATCCCCAACACGTGTACACACTTGCACTCTCTTATGCACACTCACATTCTCTTGCTACCTTTTACAGTTGCAAGCTCTCAAAATATTGAGGTAACTACTCAAGTTGTCCTGTGGAGCAGTGATCTAATATTGAATTGAGAACAGGTATCCTTGTGAAAACAGCCAATGTAATTAAGAAAAACATCAATTCAATGCTTCAAACTATAGTGTAAAAAAAAAACTCATCTGTTTTTGAATTGGAGGCAGCTAATATTTTCATTTTATCCAACCATCAAATCACAAACAGCTTCTAAATGGCTGTATCTCTTTTTTTGCCTAGATGGTTCTTTTCCACTTAAATTCCTCTCCATCTAAACCCTTAATATAATGGCAGTCCTGGTCTATGTTTGGAAGGTTAAAATTCCTGATCATAACCACCCTATTATTCTTACAGATAACAAAGGTCTCTTTATAAATGTGTTAATCAATTTTCTGTTGACTATTGGGTGGTCTATAGTACAATCCCAATAAGGTCATCATCCCTTTCTTATTTCTCAGTTCTGCCCAAATAACTCCCCTGGATGTAATCCCAGGAATGTCCCCTCTAACTACAGCCGTAATGTTCTCCCCGATCAAAATCACCACTTCCTCTACTCTCATGCCCCCCTTTCTATCCTTCCTGTAGCATTTGTATCCTGGAACATTAAGCTGCCAGTTCTGTCCATCCCTGAGCCATACCTCTGTAATTGCTATGTTATTCCCAGTCCCATGTTCCTCCCTGTTGGACATTTTGTATTCAAATGCATGCAGTTTAATTTATCAATCCTACCTTGTTCTCTGCTTTGATCCTGCCTGCCCTGTATGTTTGATTTGCTCTTTTTCCCAACTGTACCAGTCTCAGATTGATCTCTTTCCTCACTATCTTCCTGGGTCCCACCCCCCCAGATCCTCACTATCTTCCTGGGTCCCACCCCCCCTCACCCGCTCTAGCAAATATTCCTGTAGAGATACAGTGAATCCTTGGCTATAGGAGTTTACTTAAGCAGGAAATCAGCAGGGCAAAAGGGGGAAATGAGATAGCTTTGGCAAATAGGGTTAAGGAGAATCCAAAGGAATTCAATAAATAAATTAAGGACAAACGGATAACTAGGAAGAGAATAGGATCAGCAAAGCAGCCTATGTGCGGAACCACGGGAAATAGTAAATGAATATTTTTGCATTAGTGTTTACTGTGGAGAAGGACATGGAAGCTATAGAATGTGGGGAAATAGGTGATACCTTAAAATGTCCATATTAGAGAGGAGATGCTCGACGTCTTAAGATGCATAGACATGAATAGATCCCCAGGACCCAATCAGTATGTACACTAGAAGACTGTGTGGGATGCCAGGGAAATGATTGCTGGGCCCCTTGCTGAGATATTTGTATCGCCGACAGTCACAGGTGAGGTGCCGGAAGACTGGAGGTTGCCTAATGTGCCACTATTTCAGAAAAGTTAAGGAAAAGCCAGGGAACTATAGACCAGTGAACCTAACATTGGTGGTGGGAAAGTTGTTGGAGGGAATCCTGAGGGACAGGATTTATATGTATTTGGAAAGGCAAGGACTGATTAGGGAGTCAATGTGGCTTTGTGGGAAATCACTAACTTGATTGAGTTTTTTGAAGAAGTAACAAGAGGATTGTTGAGGGCAGAGCGGTTGACATGATCTATATGACCTTCAGTAAGGCATTCAACAAGGTTCATCATGGTAGACTGGTTAGCAAGGTTAGATCACATGGAATATAGGGAGAACTAGCTCAAAGGTAGAAGGCAGAGGGTGGTGGTGGAGGGTTGCTTTTCAGACTGGAGGCCTGTGACCAGTGGAGTGCCACAGGGATTGGTGCTGGGTCCACTGCTTTTTGTCATTTATATAAATTATTTGGATGTGAACATAGGAGGTATAGTTAGTAAGTTTGCAGATGACACCAATATTGGAGGTGTGGTGGACAGCGACGAAGGTTACTTTGGTACAATGGGATCTTGACCAGATGGGCCAATGGACTGAGGAATAGCAAATGAAGTTTAATTTAGATAAATGTGAGGTGCTGCATTTAGGAGAGGCAAATCAAAACAGGACAGGTTTTGTACACTTAATGTTAAGTTCCTGGGGGGTGTTGCGGAACAAAGATCTTGGAGTGCAGGTTCATAGCTCCTTGAAAGTGGAATTGCAGGTAGATAGGATACTGAAGAAGGCATTTAGTATGCTTTCCTTTATGATCAGTGCATTGAGGATAGGAGTTGGGAGGTCATGTTTTGGCTGTACAGGACATTGCTTAGGCCACTTTTGGAATATTGTGTGAAATATTTTATAGTTCAGAAATGTTGACAAGGATGTTGCCAGGGTTGGAAGGTTTGAGCTATAGGGAGAGGCTGAATAGGTTGGGGCTGTTTTCCTTGGAGCATTGGGAGGCTGACGGTGACCTTATAGAGGTTTATAAAGTTATGAGGGGCGTGGATAGAGTAAATAGTCAAGATCTTTTCCCTGGAGTGGGAGAGTCCAGAACCAGAGAGCATAGGTTTAAAGTGAGAGGGGAATGATTTAAAAGGGAGCTAAGGGGCAACCTTTTCATGCAGAGGGTGGTGTGTGTATGAAATGAACTGCCAGAGGAAGTGGTGGAGGCCAGCACAATTACAACATTCAAAAGACATCTGGATGGATATTTGAAAAAGAAAGGATTTAAAGGCATATGGGCCAAGTGCTGGCAAGTGGGACTAGATTAGTTTAGGATATCTGGTTGTCATAGTCAAGTTAGACCGAAGGATCTGTTTCTGTGCTGTATATTGCTATGAATCTATGACTCTAAGATTTCAAAGATTCATGAAGTGTCTCAAAAGATTTTCCCTGATCTATCTTTTAAATGAGTGACCCCTGATTTTTAAACTGGGGTTCCTAGTTATAGATCTGCCCACAAGAAGATGATACATCCTTTTCCATATCTACTTTCTCGAAGCCAGTCAGGAGCTTGTACTTCAATCGAGGCACCTCTTTTTCTTCCAAATCCTAGTGGATAGAAGCTTAGCCTGTAAAAATTGAGGTGCCACCACTGATCCCTGTAACATACCACTTGTTACATCTTGCTAACCAGCAAAATATCCATATATGGCTGGCTATTGAATAGTATGCAATCTTCTATGCATGCCAATATTTTGTCCTCTACACCACGATGTAGCAATTTATCAAATGCCTTCTGGAAATAGCACATGCTACTTCCTCAATGTTTACCTTTCATGAAACCATATTGACTCTGCCTGATTCTGTTGAAATTATCGGTGTCCTGCTATAATTTCTTTAACAGCTTCCATTAACTTCAGTAAGACAGATATTGAGCTAACAGGCTAGTAGTTTTCTTCTTTGCCTTCCTCCCCTTTATGAGTAAAGATGTTTCATTTGCCGTGTCCAATTTAATGGGTTCTCTCTTGAAAGAAGGAATTTTGGAAAATTAAAACCAATGTCTCAAATACTTTGATAGTCACTTCTTATACTCTCTGAACAAGACAAAACTGCTTGTTAGCTTTACACTCCAACAGTTTACACTGTACCTCTCTCTGGTAATTGTGATTTTCCCGAGTTCCTCCCTTGCTTCCATTTCCTGATTTTTATAGCTGCTTCACGGATGTTACTTCTATCCTCTGAAAGTTAAATGACTTTTCTGTCCATTTAGTTTTTACAATATTCTGACATGCCCATGTCTTTGCGCAATTATATTTTTCACATAACTGTTTATTGTACAGAACTTTAGGACTGCTGAAAAAAGACCGGTTTTTGTCAGAGCGTTTCAGCTGGCTCTCATCTGGACCTAGAACAATATGGCACAGGGGCAGGTCCTTCGGCCTTTCAAGAATACTAATTTGAGTGGGGAAAAGCAGTGTTTATATTAGTTGAGGAGAGTGCTGATAAGTGAGCTCTAGTAGAGATGTTGTCATGGAGAATGTGATCATTAGCATTGAGTTGACAAGAACCTGGCTTAGTTTAAAAGCCAATCCTTGCGGATTGACTCTGACTCTGATCAGGGCTTAATCCTGAGACGTGGATAAGGAAATGGCTATTGCCTGTTTTATAGGGTTCAAACAAACACAATGAGTTTATATGTTCTTTCTGTTTTCAAAGTGCAGGACCCTATACATAAATGTATGTGGCTTCCACTGCATATAGGTGCACTTCTGCAGGCTTGGCTGACAGTCCTAGACCGATTTGTCAGTATCATTCTTTGCACTTCCAAGATCATCCAGCAAATGTCTGATTTCACAGTTGCATCTAAGGTTAGGCACTCATTGTGACTTTTGCAATGTGGGCATAGTAAATACTGTCAGTACCTTACTTGTTCTGAAGGAATGTGCTGTTTGATGCCACAGCCTGTGGGATGTGAGGATTCCTTTCTTCTTTCTCTTTTAAGTTTGATACTATATTCATCTCTCCTACTTGACCACAAATGGTGGATCTGCCCATTGGATTCTTTTTACTCGTTGGAATGTGTCTATTCTGTATTGTGAAATATCCCCTTAAATATCTAACTCTGCCTCAGTATTGACTTTGATCAAGTTTGCTGATTCACTTTGGCCTGCTCCGCTTTCATAATCACCCTTGTTTAAGTTTTTAAAAAAACTTCAGACTCCCTCATCTCTCCCATAGGCTAAATTAATTCATGTTATGATCACTGCTATCTAGAGACCGCTTCACTGAGATCATTAGTTAATCCCATTTCATTGAACAGGACCAGATCAAGAATCGCTTGCTCTCTGGTGAACTCCAAAATGGGTAATTCTGAGAAGCTATCCTGAAAACATTCTGTTATCTCATCTACCTTTGTCCATGTGACTTTTCCAGAGTTTGTGTGCATTAAAATATCCCATGATTATCATTGTGTCCCTCTGAGCTCTCATTCTTTCTTTTATGCTCCACCCTACAGTGTGGTTATTGGTAGGGGACCTGTATACTACTCCCACAACTGACTTAAATTTATCCTTTTGCATTTCTCCCCAAACTACGTCCATAATCCTCATTTTCTGGGCTTAGGCTATTCCTCTCTATTATGCTCATATCATTAACTGACAGAGCAACCCTCCATCTTCCTCCTACTTTCCTATCCTTTCTAAATGCCCTGTATACTTCAAGATCCTGGTCCCAAATAATGTTTTCTTGCAACCATATCTCTAATAACTACTAGAACATACTTACTTTTATTTGTACTTTCAGTTCTTCTGTTTTGTTTGAAATGTTACTTGCAGTTATAATTAAAGCCTTTAGTTTTCTCCCCTTTTTTGTTTTGTAAATTCTAGTCTTAACTGTTGGCTCACTCTCCTTATTGTTTCTAGTCGTATTGTAATATCTTTCTAAGTTCACCAGAGAGCAAATTATTCTTGATCTGGTCCTGTTCAATGAAATAGGATTAACTAATGATAACCAATGAAATGGGATTAACTAACCGGAAATGAATACTTTTCCCTTTGATCTAGTCTCTTTGTTCTACCAAATTCCAAAATTTGGTTCCTTGCCCCATTATTTAGTTCCAGTTTCATTTCCATGGACAGTGGAGACAATATTATGATTCCTTTTTGAATCTGCAGGCATAAAATTTTACCAATTCTGAGGGCCCAAACTTTTTCCATTGTAATAAATTCTATATTAGCTCTCTTATCTTGGAAAATCCCTGATTAGAAATACACATTTGCTGTGGTGACTAGTTGCTCTGAACTGAATTTTCTTTTTCCCTTGGAACTGAAAAGATTGATTCCTTTGCTCTGAATTAAAAACAAAACTGTTGGCTTTGCTTAATTTATTCTGCTTGCCATCAGCTCAATTGTATAAAAGAGTTTACCCATTAATGTTAAAGGGTTCTCTCAACATCTTAATTGCAGTTGGCATGTTTCTTTAAAAATGACACATTTCAATCACTGACTGATTTTGACGTTTTTTTTAAAAAAACACAAGCCTTCACAGAACTGACCAAAATCCCCCTGCTTTTATGTTTAAAATTCACCTTCCAAAAACTGATATGCTGTATATATTTCTTCATAATCAATAAGAATATTTTTGCATTTAAATCTTTGTGTACCAAAAATACTAAGGATGGCATGGACCAAATGTTCATTATTAGGCAACCAGTGCACTAAATTACAGAAAAGAGATCCTTTGACTTCCTAAACTGACAAAACAAACTCATGCTTTGTATGTAACACTACTTACAGAATTGTAGACTTTTCTGGGACCAGTCCAAAATTACACACCTCTTTCAATGGGCTTGCTTCTCCCCATTTTGTTGAGTCATAATGTCCAGTGTCTGTCAATTTTTTTTTTCCCTGAGAAACCCCAAATTAACTTCTAGTACAGGGTAAAACCAATGACTGCAGACGCTGGAAACCAGATTCTGGATTAGTGCTGCTGGAAGAGCACAGCAGTTCAGGCAGCCTACTCAGTAATTCCTGCTTCTACCCACAGCTGGGTGAATCTTCCAGTCAAGTTTCTACTGCTCCTATTCTACCCTGGAATGTTGCAGATACTGGGATAACTGGGCTTTCAAGATTGATTTCTTTTTGATAGACAAGTTCATCTTGGGAAAATGGAGTTGAAGCCCAAATCAATATTATTTTCTTGAATGATGGAAGATGCTCTCAAGAATCTAGTTGGCCTGTTCTTTTATTTAAACACATTTATGCTTATCTGTCTTGTTTGTCCAGAATCTGAATATGTTCTATATCGAGATGCTGCATCAGATAGATTTTATAGCTCAGAATGTTTTGAAAGAGACTTTTACTTGGAAGCCCATGATGCCTTATTTCATTATCTTGAGCTGCACCTTTTCTCCATTTCACCATAAAAACGAAATGGGTAAGAACTGTGTGTAACATAATTAGAACAGTACAGCACAGTACAGGCCCTTCAGCTCTTGATGTTGTGTTGACCTTTTATCCTACTGAGATCAAGCTAATCCATGCTCTTCATTGTTTTTACCACATGAGAGGATAGTACAATGACTGCAGATGCTGGAAACCAGTTTCTGGATTAGTGGTGCTGGAAGAGCACAGCAGTTCAGGCACCATCCAAGGAGCAGCGAAATCGACGTTTCGGGCAAAAGCCCTTCATCAGGAATAAAGGAGAGAGCCTGAAAGGTGGAGAGAAAAGCTAGAGGAGGGTGAGGGTGGGGAGAAAGTAGAATAGAGTACAATAGGTGAGTGGGGGAGGGGATGAAGGTGATAGGTCAGGGAGGAGAGGGTGGAGTGGATAGGTGGAAAAGGAGATAGGCAGGTAGGACAAGTCATGGGGACAGTGCTGAGCTGGAAGTTTGGAACTAGGGTGAGGTGGGGGAAGGGGAAATGAGGAAACTGTTGAAGTCCACATTGATGCCCTGGGGTTGAAGTGTTCCAAGGCGGAAGATGAGGCGTTCTTCCTCCAGGCATCTGGTGGTGAGGGAGCAGCGGTGAAGGAGGCCCAGGACCTCCATGTCCTCGGCAGAGTGGGAGGGGGAGTTGAAATGTTGGGCCACGGGGCGGTGTGGTTGATTGGTGCGGGTGTCCCGGAGATGTTCCCTAAAGCGCTCTGCTAGGAGGCGCCCAGTCTCCCCAATGTAGAGGAGACCGCATCAGGAGCAACGGATACAATAAATTATATTAGTGGATGTGCAGGTAAAACTTTGGATGTGGAAGGCTCCTTTAGGGCCTTGGATAGAGGTGAGGGAGGAGGTGTGGGCGCAGGCTTTACAGTTCCTGCAGTGGCAGGGGAAGGTGCCAGGATGGAAGGGTGGGTCGTAGGGGGGCATGGACCTGACCAGGTACTCACGGAGGGAACGGTCTTTGCGGAAGGCGGAGAGGGGTGGGGAGGGAAATATATCCCTGGTGGTGGGGTCTTTTTGGAGGTGGCAGAAATGTCGGTGGATGATTTGGTTTATGCGAAGGTTGGTAGGGTGGAAGGTGAGCACCAGGGGCATTCTGTCCTTGTTACAGTTGGAGGGGTGGGGTCTGAGGGCGGAGGTGCGGGATGTGGACGAGATGCATTGGAGGGCATCTTTAACCACGTGGGAAGGGAAATTGCGGTCTCTAAAGAAAGAGGCCATCTGGTGTATTCTGTGGTGGAACTGGTCCTCCTGGGAGCAGATACAGCGGAGGCGGAGGAATTGGGAATACGGGATGGCATTTTTGCAAGAGGTAGGGTGGGAAGAGGTATAATCCAGGTAGCTGTGGGAGTCGGTGGGTTTGTTAAAAATGTCAGTGTCAAGTCGGTCGTCATTAATGGAGATGGAGAGGTCCAGGAAGGGGAGGGAGGTGTCAGAGATGGTCCAGGTAAATTTAAGGTCAGGGTGGAATGTGTTGGTGAAGTTGATGAATTGCTCAACCTCTTCGCGGGAGCACGAGGTGGCGCCAATGCAGTCATCAATGTAGCGGAGGAAGAGGTGGGGAGTGGTGCCGGTGTAATTACGGAAGATCAACTGTTCTACGTAGCCAACAAAGAGACAGGCATAGCTGGGACCCATACGTGTGCCCATGGCTACCCCTTTGGTCTGGAGGAAGTGGGAGGATTCGAAGGAGAAATTGTTAAGGCTGAGGACCATTTCGGCCAAACGAATGAGAGTGTCGGTGGAAGGGTACTGTTGGGGACGTCGGGAGAGGATAAAATGGAGGGCTTGGAGGCCCTGGTCATGGCGGATGGAGGTGTAGAGGGATTGGATATCCATGGTGAAGATGAGGCGTTGGGGGCCGGGGAAACGGAAGTCTTGGAGGAGGTGGAGGGCGTGGGTGATGTCTCGAACATATGTGGGGAGTTCCTGGACTTGGAGGGATAGGACAGTGTCGAGGTAGGTAGAGATTAGTTCAGTGGGGCAGGAGCATGCTGAGACAATGGGTCGGCCAGGGTGGTCAGGCTTGTGGATCTTGGGAAGGAGGTAGAACTGGGCAGTGCGGGGTTCCTAGACTGAGGTTGGAAGCTGTGGGTGGGAGATCTCCTGAGGTGATGAGGTTCTGTATGGTCTGGGAGGTGATGGGGGGTGGGGTCATGGTCGAGGGGGTGGTAGGAAGAGGTGTCCTCGAGTTGGCGTTTGGCTTTAGCAGTGTAGAGGTCAGTGCACCAGACTGCCACTTCGCCCCCTTTATCTGCTGGCTTGATGATGAGGTTGGGATTGGAGCAGAGGGATTGGAGAGCTGCACGTTGTGAGGGTGAGAGGTTGGAGTGGGGGAGGGGGGTAGACAGGTTGGGGCAGTTAATGTCCCGGCGGCAGTTGGAAATGAAGAGGTCGAGGGTGGGTAATAGGCCAGCGCGGGGTGTCCAGGTGGATGCAGTGGGTGCCTATCCAAGAATCGCTTAAATATCCCTAACGTATGTGCCTCTACTACCACCGCAGGCAGTGCATTCCACATACCCACCACTCTGCGTAAAGAACCTACCTCTGACATCTCCCTAAACCTTCCTCCAATCACCTCAAAATTAAGCCCCGTTGTGATAACCATTTTTGCCTTGGGAAAAAAGTCTCTGACTATTCATTCTATGCCTTTCAACATCTTGTACACCTCTATCAAATCGCCCCTCACCCTTTGCTCCAGTGAGAAAAGCCTTAGCTACCTCAACCTCTCTTCATAAGGCATACCCTCCAGTCCAGGCAGAATCCTGGTAAATCTCCTCTGCACCATCTCTCAAGCTTCCACATCCTTCCTATAATGAGGTGACCAGCACTGAATACAATATTCTAAGTGTGGTCTAACTAGGGCTCTATAGAGCTGCAGCTTAATCTTGCAGTTCTTAAACCCAATTCCCCTGCTAATGAAAGCCAACACACACACGCCTTAACAACCTGGGTAGCAACTTTGAGGGGTCTATGGACATGGATCCCAAGATTCCTGTGTTCCTCCACACTGCCAAGAATCCTGACTTTAACCCTGTATTCAGCATTCAACTTTGATCTTCCAAAATAAATTACACTTTTCCAGGTTGAACTCCACCTGTCACTTATCAGCCCAGTTCTGCATCCTGTCAATGTCCTGTTGCAACCTTCAACAGCTCTCCACCAACCTTCGTGTCATTGGCAAACTTACCAACCCACTCTTTCACTTCCTCATCCAAGTCATTTATAAATATCACAAAGAGCAGAGGTCCCAAAACAGATCTCTGCAGAACACCACTGGTCACAGAGCTCCAGGCTGAATACTTTCCATCAACTACCACCCTCCGTCTTCTATGGGCCAGCCAATTCTGTATCCCCACAGCCAAATTTCCCTTTGTCCCATGCCTCCTCACTTTCTGAACGAGCCTGCCATGGGCTTATCAAACACCTTGTTAAAATCCTTGTACACCACATTCACTGCTCTACCTTCAAATGTATTTTGTCACATTCTCAAAGAATTAAATAAGGCTTATGAGGCATGACCTGCCCCTCTCAATGTCATGCTTGACTGTCTCTAATCAAACAATGGTTTTCCAAGTTATCATAAATTCTATGTCTCTGAATCCTCTCCAATAATTTGCCTACCACAAGACTATTGTAAGATGTAAGACTGACTGGTTAGAGAAAAACAAACTCAACAAAAGTAACATGAGCACATTCATAATCTGTTCTCCCATAAACAAATGTAAAATAGGTTGCTTTTATTTGCATAAGCTGAAATGGTGTTAATAGCAAACTCGAGAACTGGAATTTCCACTTTTACAGGGTGAGACAGAAGAGATGCAACAAAAGTCAGTGTCATGGTGGGAAGGCTTATCTTCAGCTATCCTGCGGTGAAGGAGTCCAGAACAGTTGTGGCTCTGTGCTGTTAGAATTCTTCCTGAGTTAGTTGTAGGAATGAATGGGCAGGTAAGAGTTGATGTCTGTAGGACTGAGAAACTGCAAGTTAGTTCATACAGGGGAGAACCCACAAGGTTTAGGAGAAGCCTTCAATCATTAATTCTTTGGTGCATTTGAAAAGCTGCTAGAAGCATTTGTTTAATGCAACTGAGCAAAATTCCTGATGAAGGGCTTTTGCCCGAAACGTCGATTTTCCTGCTCCTCTGATGCTGTCTGACCTGCTGTGCTTATCCAGCACCACTCTAATCTAGACACTGAGCAAAATTAGAGTTTAGTGGAAACTTGGGTAGATTTTAACTTGGTAAAGTTAGCTGTCAGTGAAAAACCGATCTTGTGGCCATGGTTAAATACAGATTTGGAGTCCAGGGAAGCATGAATATAGGCCAGGGGGTGATTAACTAAAGAAGGAACAATTGTTGAGACAGCCCATGACAAAGCAGCTCTTGAGATGGAGTCTCCAGGCTAGTCTACCAAAAGCGATCCTCCACGTTGGAGAGACAGGACACCAACTTGTGGAACATTTCAGGGAACAATTCTGGGAAACACCAACCACTTCAACTCCCCCCTCCTACTCCGCCAAGGACATGTAAGTCCTGCGCTGCCTCCACTGCCAAATCCAAACCACCTGACACCTGGAAGAATGCCTCATCTTCCGCCTTGGGATCCTCTACTCACACGGCATCGATGTCGATTTCACCAGTTTCCTCATCTCCCTTCCACCCACTTTTTCCCCAGATCCAACCCTCCAACTCAGCACCGCCCTCTTGAACTGTCCTACCTGTCCATCGTCCTTTCCACCTATCCGCTCCGACCAATCACTCCTCCCACCTCCATCCACCTACCAGCTTCCCAGCTACCTTCCCCCTAGCCCCACCCCCCCGACATTCCTGATAAAGGGTTTATGTTCGAAACAACAATTCTCCTGCTCCTCAGATTGGTGCCTGACCTGTTGTGCTTTTCCACTGCCACACTTTGACTGCCTAAGAAGAATTGTAATTGCTTGTGAAGCTCAGTGAGACTTGATAACCCACCATGTCATTAATGTTTGGGGTAGTTATCAAGAAATGTGTGGCATCAGACTTTATTGAATTATCTATTTGATGTGCACTGTGGGATGCTCAATCACTCTATATTACCCATGCTGATCACATCTTAATTCTGTGTTCAAAAATAAAATGTATATTTTATTGTAGGTTATATGACTGTTCTAACTTGTGTCATGAAGTATTATTATTTGTTAGAATCATGGAATCATCATTTTTTGAGTTCCCTGGGTCTCTCTCTGCCTACTTTATGAAAGAAAGGTTATTTTGTCTCTAACCAAATTGTGACATTGAGTCATAGAGTCATACAGTACGGAAACAGACCTTTTCTTCCAGTTCATCCATGCTGACAACAAAGTTGGCAGTCTGGGATCAAACATAAATTGGAATGTGATATTATAGTCATGTAACAAACATAAACATAACATTACCTTCATTTTTAAAAATTCCTAATGCCTGCAGCCACAAATTAACTTTATTAAATCACTTGTTATTGCATGTCTATTCTGTAAGAGTTATTTTCTTCTTGAAGCTACACAAATGCTAGATCTGTAATATGTCTTTTTGTGTTTGAGTCATTATACTTTTTTTTGTCAGCTTAGGTGCTTGATTTAATAGTTATTGACTTTTAATCAATGAGACAATTTAACTTTTCCTGCAGTGCACCATGTTTCCAAATTCCCTCTAAATGTAAGCAACACAACAGCAAATTCAGAATCTGAAAGTAAATGCTAAAAACTGTGGTGACTTTTATGCTGCAGAGATGATCAATTGATTCATCCACCCAATGCTAAAGATACTTCCTCTATGGTGTATGTTGATCGAAAGAATGAGAAAGAGAACAATCTATTTTCTCCCCTTTCCAAAGAATATTTTCCTCTCTCTCTTTCCCTATCCTGTCTCCAGGTTGTTAGATTACTTATTGTCAGCATTGAGGGCTAATGCTGAATATCCTGAAGGTTCTAGAAAACAGACACATGCTAAAGGTACTATGTGCTTTCGCCACATCATATGCTTTTCTGCCAGTGTATTTTCTCGTGTATTAGTCTCGCCTTTGTAATTTTGCAATCCTCCACCCAACCAGTTTTTGGGTGAGATTCCCTGATCTAACAAGAAGAGGGTGATGTGGCAAAGTTAAACAGTAGAAATTTAATCCACCTAACAGATTGTATCCATATCTGTAAGGTGAAAGTGTCTTGTTCTAATGGGATAATTAATGCTTTTGAAAAAGAATTGCAACAGGTATCATCCATAGATCAGAAAGAAAATGTAATTTGCTAACCTACTTAACACTATTTGGTTGCTTGAAAACCTCCAATCACAGCATGAGGAAAGATATTAAGGGATGGTCCAGGGTCACTTTTATTTTGTATGTTTGCACCTACAAAGATATTGCCAACTTGTGGGCGGCACGGTGGCACAGTGGTTAGCACTGCTGCCTCACAGCGCCAGAGACCCGGGTTCGATTCCCGCCTCAGGCGACTGACTGTGTGAAGTTTGCACATTCTCCCCATGACTGCGTGGGTTTCCTCCGGGTGCTCCGGTTTCCTCCCACAGTCCAAAGATGTGTAGGTTAGGTGAATTGGCCACGCTAAATTGCCCGTAGTGTTAGGTGAAGGGGTAAATGTAGGAGAATGGGTCTGGGTGGGTTACGCTTCGGCGGGTCGGTATGGACTTGTTGGGCCGAAGGGCCTGTTTCCACACTGTAGGTAATCTAATTCTAATTCAAACTTTCCAAAGGCCTTGTCACATAATCTAGAGCTGGAGTACACAATGATAGCGATTAGCTATTATCAGCCATGCATATGGTGGTCTCTGTGTATGGACAATGTGGATGTCCCACCTCCATGAGGCACCATCTGTGCAGTCATCAAATTAGGTCAAATGCAAGTATGTTGCTTGCAGAATATCAAGAACACTGGTTTCCATTTCCTTCACTTTTGCCTGTATTTTAGACACCAAGTTTATATACTTCCAAATTTGTTTACAGTTCCAACTATAGCCACTGTCATTGATTGTGTCAAATAAAAAGTTAAACTGAGGCTATGGACAGCAACAGAAATTTGAGCGTTTGACTGGTTTCATTTTATCTATGTTCAATTTTCCCAACTTGTATTGGGACAACATGAATATAGTTCTTAATGAGGAGTAAGGAGTTCTTAATTCCAAATTAAGATGATGTGGGACCAAGTTCAAGATATAATTTAATTACTTAAACATCCTGTCAGACAAGGGAGACCTAAAGCCTGGCTAGAACCAGCCTGTGTGTTAGGTGCCTGCTTTGAGGTGATTAAACTGTCCCCGTCTTGTTGGAAAACTAGAGTCCAACTGGAAAATCTCCACTTCATTTCAGTACTCTTTACAAGATTTTTAAGTTTTGAGGTAATGGTTTTGAAAGAGGTGATTATGAAATTGCTTTAGCTCCACTTCATTTGCTGTCACAGCTTCAGAGGAGAAACCAGTAATCTTACCACTGTCTTGATGGAGACACATATGTCATCTGCAGTTTCTGATGGTTATTCAATAAAAAACAATAGTAAAAGGGGATTACTGACTGTGAAATACCCTGAATGTCTTTATTTTTGAGAGAGGCGCGGACAGAAGGATTGAGGCAGTGGAAATTACTCTACTGTCCCCAAATCTGCCTCCATTTCCAACTTTGGCACCAAAAAGAAATTTAGCTATATATAGCTAGCAAAATTAAGTAGCCAAATTTTCTTTAAAAATCTGCAGATGCTGAAAATCCGATTCAATATCAGATAGTGCTGGAGAAACAAACAAGGTCTGGCAGCGTCTGTAGAGAGAAAGAAAGTGAGGTCTGCAGACGCTGGAGATCAAAGCTGAAACTTTATTGCTGGAACAGCACAGCAGGTCAGGCTGCCTGACCTGCTGTGCTGTTCCAGCAATAAAGTTTCAGCTCTGTAGAGAGAAAGCAGAGTTAACATTTTGAGACCAGTGCTCCTTCAGAACTGATGGCATCTAACATCAACCTCTTTCTCCCTGCATCATCTCCCATTAGCGTTAAATATAACTTTTTCCTAGATGCTATCCATCTGGAGGAGGGTTACTGGACTCGAAATGGTAACTCTGTTTTCAATCCACAGGTGCTACAAAATTAGCAATATTGACTCGAAAAATAAATCCTGTGTCACAAAGAGATAAATAGCAGAACTCTGACTTTGATATGGCCCTTAAAATGGCACTGCACAATAGTCATGAAATATGATTCATGCAAACCTTAAATAAATCATAGGATACATTTATTTGATTGCTTGAGTGTGTTAGGAAAAATTTCTTCTTAACCTGAAAATGAAGCAGCTAGTGTTTCTTGCATGGGCCTCAATGATCATGATGAAGTCCTACTCGCAGGAAGTTGGAGGATTAGTTTTACTGCTGCTTCCTTCATTCAGGTGATAGCGTGTGGTCTATGACAATCTAAGCAAATTGTAACTTTTAAGCAAAATTTAGCCAAGATTGTTGGAACCATTGATTTTAAAATCATCAGGCATTACTGAATCAACAATTGTATAAATAATTGCCTTTTGAGGTTATTCAATCAAAATTAACAATATTTTGAAAATGTGTATAATTAAATTGGAATTGATTAGTAACACCTCTCTTGCCTTTTCTGTTTTGTTTCAGAACCAGTTGACTGTTATTGGGAGCATCTAAGTGCATGGTGCAACTGAGGAACACTTACATCATTATGAACTTGTGGCCTGAACAATAAGGGAGTGAACAATTTAGTTTTGGCATATTTGAATATCTGAGGACATGAAGTTGACCTTCACTCAAAAGACTAGCATAACTTGGCTGATGTGTTGGAAACTTCCTGTCACTTGAAGTATTATTCATATTTAGTAAATCTGAAAGTGAGTCTCAAAGAAATGTAAAATCTAGATTATTTTTAAAAAAAGAACTACTAACCGAAAGCATTTTGTAAATTAGGTTTAGTAAGTCTCATTTGAGCTGTCAAAATGATCGATTTAAGTCACCTAACAGAGGAAGAACAAGTCTCTATCATGAGGGTGCTACAGAGGGATGCAGAGTTACGAAAAGTCGAAGAAAAGAGAGTCAAGTAAGATTTGTAAAACATACTTCTGCTAACAAAAATCTGTTTAAATTGTTTAACATCTCTTTTTGGTATAATAATGAGCAAGGTAGGTGGCAGCACTCATCATGGTTCCAGAAGAGAGGCTAATGTCTGACCAAAATCATTGATTTTTGAGGAAGTGAACCCTATATCATATATTTGTACTGTGGAATTCTGTTTTTTTTGGCAAAAGCACTAAAAAACTAATACACTAGCAGAAATCAGTGGAAATTTAATGTAAAATGTAGAAATAGATTTTTGAAAACTGAAAGAGGAATAACTTTTTATTACAGGGAGGATGTCCAACCGTGGAGTACTCTGTGCTGTATCTAAAAGCCTGATTTATTTTGGTTAATAACCCAAATGCAGAAACTTATTGCAAAGCAGTCAAGTTTGCTGATGGTATCCATTGGGCTGGGGGTGGAAGTGAATGGACAGTGGAGAGTGTAACGAGGAGTCCCCGGAATAATTCAGACAAAAATTTACTAATGGACAGAAAGCTTCCAACAAATGAGTGTTGGAAAATATTCCAAGCAAAAATGGCATGCAAACTTATTTTCTAAAAACCTGAGGGTATTACAGATGTGACAAAATAGAAAGATGTTGCAGAATAGCAATATTCAGTAAAGTATACATCTGAAACATTTACTGAAGAAAGGTGTTTTGGTTAGACTACAACTTTAGGTCTAACCAGTTGGATTACCAAAATCCATTGAAGAAGCTCATAATCTTGGATGTACTGAAAGTAGAGCCATGAGGTAGATTTCCAGTAGCAAAGGAACAAGCTATGAAAATGCGAGAGAGAAATTGACACCCTGAAACTCGGACTAGAAAGGGAAGAAGTCATATCCTTGCACTTCCGTAGTATGGGAATTTAGTGTGAAGCTTAAATCCATTGGATTTCCATTTTAAGCTTGCTGCATCAGACATGCCAGCAATTGTCGGAACTTATTTAATCAGCCCATCAAAAATGACAAAAGCTTCTAGGTAAGAGTGAGGTAGAGATGCTGGTCCATCCTAAATTTGATAACTTGCACATATATTTCATTCTGATTGTATGCCAAATACACACAAGGTTAGATGATCATCAAGTACAAGCATTGTTTAAAGGAAAGCTGCCGAATGTAAGTTTGTTTTTACAGACCCTTGGCTGTTTCTTTGAATTTGAAACGTCCTCGTTTTTAATTGGGGAAATCCTCCTCTGTCTACAGACGACATTAAAAAAAATCTCATTCAAAACTGGAATTTCATTTGGATCAATGTATGATTTATTTTGAAAAGTTCTCATATACCCTTTATGTAACCACGAACCCAATACCCAATAGGATTGGAGAATATTTTCATAGAAGATTTTTGAGAGAGTAAAATCTCTAACTATTTTTTTATAGATATTTTTATTAGAAATTTAACATTTTTACAAGTTTACAAAAATAAACAAAACTCTCAAATATAAACATTGATATACAATTAAATCAAATATACAATAGCCAAAATTTAACAAAAGAAAAAAATACCCGAAAAAGAAAAAAAAAACAAAACTCAACTATCTACTAATCTAACCTACAACTAACCAGAGTGTATATTTAAGTCTCTTACATGCTCGGAATGTGTTAACATCAGATGTAATAAAACCCGTATTCGTGTGGGATTCCTCTCCTAAGGGACCCCGGACCAGCCAGGTTTGTAATCTCAATTAAATAAAAGCCCTTGTTAGGATAGCCGAAATATCTGTATTTATGTAATTCAAGAAGGGCTGCCATATTTTATAAAATAATTCGGTCTTTCGGTGCACCATATTTGTAAGGAAGTCAAGGGGAATACATTCCATAATTAATCTGTGCCAATTTGAAAGACCAGGGGGGCCCTCAGCCACCCAGTTCACCAAAATATTTTTCCTTGCACAGAAAGAGAGAATAGAAAATAGTCTCTTCCCGTACGTGTCCAGGGAGGGAAAGTTCGAAAAGCCCAAGAGGAGAGATACAGGGTCCACTTTTATTTCCGTTCCTAACATTTCTGTCAGGGTACTTGCTACTTTAGTCCAATATCTACGGATCTTATGACAGGTCCATAGGCAATGTACAAGAGTGCCCACCTCTATTTTGCATTTAGGACACATTGGAGATGCTCCTGCCTTAAATTTTGCCAATTGAACCAGTGCTATATGGGCCCTATGAAGTATCTTCAGCTGGATAGCCTGGGTTCTGTTACAGATAGTAATTCTTCTAGCGTTTTCCCAAATATCATTCCACGTTTCTATAGAGATTTCTAGTCCCAAACCCTGATCCCATGTTTTAAGCAGATTATCCATATCTCCCGATACTTCATCATTTTAGTAAATGATAAATAGTACTGACGGAAGATACCCCCACTGGTCGTAGGACACTACATTCTCTATCTGATTTATAAAGACTATCTAATAACGTAGTCTTCTTCTGTATATGATCTCGAATTTGGAAGTATCGAAAGAGGTCACCATTAGGTAATCCGAATTTCTGACGCAGCTGTTCAAAAGACATCAGGACCCCATCCTTAAATAGGTCCCCTAGACATGAGATACCCCTGGATCTCCAGAGTTTAAAAGTGGCATCTGTAAATCCCGGTTGGAATCCCCATGCTCCCCCTATCGGTGCATAGGGGGATGTTTTATGTGAATTGCCCTCATTTTGCCGCATTATATTCCAAGCCTTGATTGTATTTAGTATTATAGGGTTTTTACAGTGATCTGTAATGATTTTCCTCTTGTCTGAAAATAAAAGGTTAATAAGTGGGTATTTTACTTGAGAGGCCTCGATGTCCAACCAGATTGATTGTGGATCAGACAAGACCCAATCAGCTATGTAACTTAATAGGGAACTTAACTGATATTTCCTAAAATCTGGGAAGTCCAATCCTCCCCTTGTCTGTGGAAGCTGTAGCTTCTTCAGCTTAATGAGGGGCCGTCTATGATTCCAGATAAAGGAACCCAGCAGCCATATAATTTACGTAGAGCCGTCCTCGGCAGCATCACCGGAAGCATTCTCATAGGATATAGGAGACGGGGCAAGACATTCATTTTGATTAGTGCTATTCTACCCAACCAGGAAATTGGTAGGTCTCCCCATCGCTGGAGGTCCTGCCTTATCCTTTCCAGTAAATGCACAAAATTAGCCTTATACAACTGACCAAATACTGGAGTAATAAAAATGCCTAAATATAAGAAGCCCTCCAGGGACCAACGAAAGGGAAAAAGGGATCCATCCACTAAGTGGGGTGTCATAGCAAGGCCACCCATTGGCATAGCCTCCGATTTTGAAAAATTAATTTTATCGCCTGAGAATGCGCTAAATGTATTAATAACTTGGATTAGGCGAGGTACGGACCTCAGAGGATTACTGAGGAATAGAAGAATATCATCTGCATACAGGGTAATTTTATGTTTACCTGTTCCAATCCTTGGGGCAGTTATATTAGGATCAACCCGTATAGCTTCTGCTAGTGGTTCAATTATTAGCGTAAATAACAATGGTGAGAGGGGACATCCCTGACGGCAGCCCCTACCCACACTGAAGCTATTTGAACCTAATCCATTGGTAACCACAGCTGCTTTGGGATCACTATACAATGTTGAGACCCATTTGGTAAAACCTTTCCAACGCCAAACCTTTCCAATGTGTAAAACAAATATGACCATTCGACCCTATCAAATGCCTTTTCTGCGTCTAATGAAACTACTACTCCTGGTATCTTTCCCTGATGACAGGCTTGAATCATATTCAAAACCCTTCTAATATTATTGGATGATCTACGGCCCTTAATAAACCCCGTCTGATCCTCCTTTCTAGTCTCAGTGCTAACGTTTTAGAAAGGATTTTAAAATCTACATTTAGCAAGGATATTGGTCTATATGATGTACAATCTTCTGGATCCTTTCCTTTTTTAAGGATAAGAGAGATATTTGCCTCTTTCAGCGAAGGCAGGAGACAGCCCTGACTATATGCATAGTTATACATGTCCATAAGTGGACCAGCCAATATTTCTGTAAATTCTTTATAAAATTCAGCTTGAAAACCATCTGGGCCCGGCGCCTTACCGCTCTGAAGTTGCCTAATTGCATCAAGTATTTCTTGGACTGTTAGAGGAGCATTTAGGACCGATACCTGTTCCAGAGTTAGGCCTAGAAAAGTCAAATTTTTAAAAAATGACTGCATCCTCCTAGTCCTGTCTTCACAATCCTGCAAGTCTCTAAAGATCGCATTAATCTTTTTATGATCATGAGTCAAAATACCCGTACTTTCCTTGATAGACGTAATAATAGTCTGAGGGGCCTTTTGTTTCTTTGCAAGAAATGCTAAGTATCTACCCGTTTGTCGCCATATTCATATAACCTTTGTTTTGCAAATAATATTTCCCTCTTAGTTGTTTGAGTAAGCGTAGTGTTTAGAGCTGTCCTAAGAGCCGTAATCCTTTGCAATTTAATAATAGAAGGTCTATCAGTGTATGCTATTTCAGCTGCTTTTAAGCGGGCTTCAAGTAGATGCTGTTGTTCTCCCTTCAATGTCTTCTGGGTCGCTGAGTAGGAGATGATCAAACCTCGCATGTAAGCTTTGATGGTCTCCCACATCATTGACGGGTTGCTAGTCGTACCTGAATTAATTTCTAAAAAAGTTTTAAATTCTTGAGAGAAATACTTTACAAATTTACTATCTTTCATTAGGAAGGGGTCCATACGCCAATGCCGAGGGGATGTCCCATTGTTCCTCGCCTTAATTTCCATATATACAGCAGCGTGGTCGGAAATTGCTATACCACCTATTTTACAGGATGATATGGAATTTAAAAAAATCGAAGGGGCAAAAAACATATCAATTCTGGTATGACATTTATGTGGATTGGAGTAGAAAGAAAAATCTCTGCCCTGTGGATGAAGACATCTCCATACATCTACTAATCCTAATTCTTTGTTCAGATCCATCAATTGTCTAGATCTGGGGGATACTCCTGCAGTACTCTTGGGAATCCTATCTATTTCCGGATCCAATGGAGTATGCAGCGGGAGGCAGCTAAAGGCAACTGCACTTACTACTTGGCCTCCTGGACAGTGTTCCAAATTGTAATAAGTCACACAATTAGTGAGAGTCCACTGTGGATTTCGACCTGAAGCTATGGGGTAGCATGGCCTTGTCCTTTTCTTTTTTGAGTAGACCTAGCAGGATTTATGGTTGGTTACTATTGCAGATTTATGTCTGTAAAGTTATTGGTGGAACTTTCTCACACCAAAGATGACTGCTAAACCTTCCTTCTCTATCTCCGGGATATTTGCACTCTGCATTAGCCAAAGTATGGGAAGCATATGCTATTGGGAGTTTCTCTCCATTGGGCCATCTGAGAGTCAACATTGCCAGATACCGTATGGGGAGGCTTCAAATGTCAGCACCACATGCTGCTTGAGATCAGTGTATCAATATCTTCGATGGTGATAGCCACTTCTTCACTTCCAAAGGCTACAGTCCCAGGCTTCCCCTTTTTCAATAGCAGATGTAAGTGTGCCAGAATGGAGTGCAAGGTACAAATGAACTTTCTGTAATAATTCATCAATCCAAAGGAAGGACCTAAGCCCAGTATAAATGGGGGAGCTGGGCATCTTTGATCACCTTCAGTTTAATCTTCCAACAGGTGTAACCCAGTCTGGTTGACTCTGTAGCCTTAGGTCACTTGGGGTGTCTCGAATACATATTTCCTCTCCTACGATGTGCGCCCACCTTGGAGAAATGTCTAAGTACAATGTCCAAGTACCTAATGTACTCTTTATTGGTCATCCTGTTATAAGCGCATCATCCAGATAAATGGCTTATTGGGGTGGACTTTGGAGAACATTTTACATTGTCTGCTGAAAAATGGCGTAGGCTGATGATACCTCAAATGGCAGTCTCATATATTGGTACTTATGGGTATTAATTGTAATACTTATGGGAATTCTCAACTAGTCTCAATTACAGGTAAGCATGGCTCATGGCCAGTTTTATGAAAGACAAGGCAATTGTTTTTGCAATTGATTTGACCAATACTGCCCATTCCACAAACTGTACTAGTTTGATGATTCCTTTGCTTTCCAGCGTCCTGATTTCTGCCTCCACTTCTGCATGTAGGATAATGGTACTGGGCAGAATTGTGGAATTTCTTCCTGGTCAACATGCAAGGTGGCCTTGGCTCCTTTGATAGTCCCTTGACAATCCTGAAAAGCCTCCGAGTCTAGTACTAATTAGGACTTCACTCAGGCAGCCATTTTTTTCTGAACACAAAATGTAGATTTAGTCAAGATGAATCTATCTCAACCAACATCCACCACCTCCACCTCCACCCCCCCCCCCCCCCCCTCCCTCCCTCCCTCCCCATTCACTGTCTCCAGTCCCCGTTCTGGCAGCAACTGCAATGGCTTGCCAGCTTGCATCCTGAAGAAAATGTTAGCCATTTGGCCTAGGCTTGGCTTCCTTTTGGGATTTTGCTGTGGCTGACCTAGAGTGCCTTTGTTCAGAAAATGTACTGAGTGAGCCTATGCAATTGCCTTCACTCAATGGTGTTCTCAAGCTCAGTCAGCTTGGTGAGGGTGTCCACTTCCAACAACAATTCCTGCAACTCATGATCAACTTGCCATGTTTTCTCATGACAAAGCCAATTGTAGTGCATGTCTGAAGTCCAGCTTTTGCATGGTTACATCATTAATCCCACTCTCATCACCATTGAAATAACTCAATGTATCCCTTCGCCAAGTCACCCTTTATTTACCCCTGCATAGTACCCAACACCAGTCTGGCTTCCTCCGAATCAGCTCTGAATGAATAGAATCTCTGATACTCCTATTTATATCTATCCACCAGGGCTCCCTGATTGGGACTGTTAATCTTGTCCAATCATGGAACTCTTATTCTAAGGTCCAATTGCTAACCTTGTTATAAAGCTCTATACTTAGAATTTTGATAGTTTTTGGATCTGTAAGCCACCCACTGACCTAAAGCATACAAAATAGTTTATAATTGTCATAACAAGTTTTTAGCTATATTGCCCAAAACTGAAAGAATAGTGTTTCATTTCAAAGCAAAGCCGTGGTCAATCAGTGAAAGGGAGCAGGTGTAGACAGTTTCAACAGCTTTCAAAACCATTGGGGCTTTTCTTAAAGAGACAACTTTATCAATCAACTTAAATTGCAATACAAAAACAACACAGGACACTAAAAAGCTTTTTGTTTTTAAACATATTATAATAGTATTTTTTCCATGTCACGGACCAGACCAAACCCCTCACTATCAAAGACTGACTTGCTCCTGTATCTCTCAATTTTAAGATCGAACATACTCCTCTAAGTACACGTGACTAAACCTTATTCTTTCGAGATCTGGAACTTTCTTACTAACCAAGCCCTTGCCTTGCTCATGTTTTGAGAACTCCCAGTGAGTTATTCAACACCCAGAAAACCTAGTGCCTTAAAGAGCCATTACTACTGAATGCAGCACCTAGGGGGGAATACAAACTCCAGCAGTCACCACTCACTGTCTTTGAGCTCAATAATTCGAAAGCCAACTTGGAATTAGGGAGAGTTTGATCCTTATAAAAGCCCATAATTTTTTTATGGACCAGACCCAAGCCCCTTTCAAATATATCCTGATGAGGAGCTTCTGCTCGACATGCCAATTCTCCTGCCTAATCGGCGCTTTACCAGCACCACGCACCTACTCTGACTTTGATCTCCAGCATCTGCAGTCTTCACTTTCTCCTTATCCAGGAGATAGCCGAGATCCTAGCATTTTCTTATTTAAAGGCGAGTGCGAAGTGCTGTGTTCCAGATGTAATTCAATTGGTTACACTATTTGACTTTAGGCAAAACACTTTATTCCTACCCTACACTTAAAATACAAAAAAGAAAGAATTCATGTAAATCTATTGGAAAATGTAACAGACAATAAATTAACTATTAAACAGCAAATGTTCCATTGTAATGATCCAATAAACACACCCTTAACAAAGGCAAATTCAGTAAAACAGATTGTCTCTCATACTTTCTCCAGTCCACAAGGAAGCATCGACAAAATTCTAGCAGAAAATTCAAGCCATTTACTGTGGAAGGGAGAAATGTATAACAGATTCAAAACTGCAACTACTGAAAGCTAAACGAAAACCCTGGTCCTGTGGGAGCCTGACTCTATCCATTCATGCTGCTTCTATTGTTGCAACCTTTGTTAAATACCCCAAGGATACTCAAGCGGTTTATTGGCTTGGAACAGTTTACTCAGTATCTCTGTCTTAATCTCTCTTCATTTAAAACATAAATCAGGACAAAATACACCTTCTAAAGCCATGGTATCATCTCAGTTGGAGAAACCAATAATATGACAACAGTTACACAATGATGGTCAGGGTAATGTTCCACTTGCGTTTACAGGACAGATACCCACGATAAATCATGCATTTAAAAACACATTACAGTTTAGCATTTAGTGATATTTGAGGATCTTGAAATATTTTACATTTGCATTTTTAGGATGTTCTTTACTCCTCCTCCTCCAGCTTCCCCCAAATGGTGGTGAACACTCCAATGAGACAAGTTTTTTAAACAGGGCTTCCAAAATCCAATGCACATCAATATCACACAAATAGTCAAGCCTTTCAAAGTCTGATTTGAATTTCCATTGTGAGATGGAAATTTGGTCCTGACCTCTATTTATAAAGTTCATGATTTGATCTGTGCTATAGATACCCTTGTGAACTTCGAACATTTGTAAAGAACTTGCCCAGCTCTGCCCTCCCTTATGGAATTGCATCGTTTTGTTGGTACTTCATGCATTCCAGAAAGAAAAGTATCATTTCAAATTTTTCTACATTAAATTTAATTTGTTCACTTCATTAATTTGACTACCCTCCTGAATCTATCAATATGTTCCTGACTTTCCAAATTGAATTCCTCATTTTACATGTATATGTTGGAGAAAAGGGAAGCAATAGGAAACTTCAAAGGAATTTAGACAAGTCAAGCAGTTGGAATTAGTCTCTTATGAATTGTTATAGTCTGTCTTTGAAGGGAATGGGTGAACAACTTAGTGTCACATTTAAAAATCACACAACACCAGGTTATAGTCCAACAGGTTTAATTGGAAGCACACTAGCTTTCGGAGCACCTGATGAAGGAGCGTCGCTCCAAAAGCTAGTGTGCTTCCAATTAAACCTGTTGGACTATAACCTGGTGTTGTGTGTTTTTTAACTTTGTACACCCCAGTCCAACACCAGCATCTCCAAATAGTGTCACATTGAGTTACTAAACTTTCAGAATTCAGTTCATAATGCATTGAGTCTTAGAATTCTATAAGAAATGGGGAAGCTGACTTAATTTACTTAACACTTGTAGCAGCTTAGAGACATAAAATATTTTTGAACAGAAACATGCTGAAAATAAATTCTAACTACCAGAAACAAAGCAAGCCATAGGGTTCCCTCCTCTTGAAAAGTCTGATTTACAAATTACTTTTGAAACATGCTTTGAGTTTATTCAGGATGAGTTACCATGTAAATTTGAGTTTGTTCATTGCATTCTTTGGAAAACCGTACCACAATCTCTAACTATCATATGACGTGTTTCAGCAATGATGCAAGAAGTCTTAACTTTTTTATTTGTGTAATTTAACTCTACTTTCATTTAATTAAAAATGATTGAAAGGCAGTGAAACAGAGTAGCAATTGTTGCATGGTTTTTAAGTTTGATCTTGTTTGTTATATTGCTGCGTTTGATAAAAGCTCTGGCATCATAATTACTAATCTGTGACCACCTCATGATTCTGTCAAATTGAATTTCAAAAAATATTTTTTTGTGGCAGTGTTACTGGTAATGTATGCAGTTTCTCTTTACTGGGTTGTGATGTAATATAAATGTATGTATATTCTGTGCTACACCTACTTCTTGGATTTCACTTTCCGATAATGTTGAGACATTCTAATTTACTTCTGCCTTTCCTGAAACATTCACACTGGGTACGCTGGAATATCTTTTCTATGTCAAGGCAATGAGCATCAGAATAATTAGTTGAATGCCACTAATTGCTGAGTTTCTCTTTTTTTTTGTCCCTTTTTAGTCCCTGTTCATAATGACTTAGATTTATGTCCCATTCAAGAATTGATTGCATGACAAGACTTTACTGTTACAAATAAGTTAATCAACACCAATTAAGTTACTTGTGTGACTCTCAATTACAATAGAGATCCTTCTTCCTAACACCAAAAGCCCCGTGTTATGTTTGTGTGTATATACACTGTACTTTTCACTGAATTGTCTTTACAGGAACCATAAGAAATTGCCCCCAACAGCCATCAGGCTATCTTTTGCCTGTTCTGCCGAATCATAATGTCCAGTGTCCACCAAAACCATTGATCTATATCCTGAAAATTCCCAAACCAACTTCTGGCAATGTGACCCCATCCAGTAACTCCTTCTCCTCGCCACACCAGGTGAATCTTTTAGTATCCTTCTCTCCCATTGGTCTTATCCCTTCAACCAGGGAACAAATCAACTTCTGTGTTGGGCCTCATGGCTCTCCCTTTCTGTGAAAGCAGGCCCATGGGTTTAAATAGGACTTGATTTGGTTCCCCCATTTTCCATGGTAACCAGGTCACATTGGCTTATCAGTGAGCACAACTGGTAGGCGGTCAGTTGCTTCATTTTATCTTGAATTAAGAAAGAAGGAAAGACATTACATGTGAGATTTTATAGGATGTTAATGAGATCTGTCTGCCAAAGTGGTACTGTCTTCTGAACCTTGTTTTAAAGTGTATCTTATGCTTGTAGTTATGATATTAAAACAAAACTCCAAAATTGAGCACTTAATGATCAATGGCAAGATACAGCTATGGATGGTTACAGAAATTGGGAAATAGGTCTACCCCAGTATTTATGCTTCACAGAATCCTGTTGGTGCCTTATTTCAGCCTGCTCTATGAACATATCCTTCTATTTAATTCTTCAAAAATGCCCCATCTTCCCTTTTTAAATGCACTAAACTGTGCTTTCAAATACTCTTACATGTTTGCCTTTGAGTCTTTCTCCAACAGTCTTCATTGAACTTGTTAGTGATTCTATTTGTGTCCTCTAGTTTTGAACTAGAAACACTTTCTGCATCCTCTTAATGACTTTATCCCTACCTAGGGACCCAGGACATAATTATAAGACCATAAGACATAGGTGCAGAAATTATGCCATTTGGCCCATTGGGTCTGTTCTCCCATTTAATCATGGCTGATATGTTTCTCAACCCCATTCTCCCACTTTCTTCCCTAACCCTTGATCCCCTTGACACTCGAACCTATTGATCTTGGTCTTAAATATACTCAATGACCTGGCCTCCACAGCCCCCTGTAGTAATGAATTTCATAGATCCACCACTCTCTCTGGCTGAAGAAGTCCCTCCTTATTTCTGTTCTCAAAGGTCTTTTCTTTACTCTAAGGCTGTGCCCTCGGGTTCTAGTCTCTCTTAACAATGGAAACATCTTCCCTTCATCCACTTTGACCAGGCCATTCAATATTCTATAAGTTTCAATTAGATCCCCCCCCCCCCCCCCTCATTTTTCTAAACTTCGAGTTTAGACCCAGAGACCTCAAACGTTCCTCATATGTTTTTCTTTTCTTTTCTGGGACCATTCTTGTGAACTTACTCTGAACCCAGTCCAGGGTCAGTATTTCCTTCCTGAGATATGGGGGCCAAAACTGCACACAATACTCCAAATGTGGTCTGACCAGAGCCTTCTAGAGCCTCAGATGTACATCCCTGCTTTTATATTCAAGTCCTCTCAGAAATAAATGCCAAGATTGCATTTGCCTTCCTAACTACCGACTCAACCTGCAAGTTTACCTTGAGAGAATCCTGGACGAGAACTCCCAAGTGTCTTCGCACTTCAGACTTCTGAATTTTCTCGTCATTTAGAAAACTTCTATCAAAGCACATGACCTCACACTTTCCCATGTTTTACTCCATCTGCCACTTCTTTGCCTACTTTCCTAACCTATACAAGTCCTTCTGCAGCTTCCCTGTCTTCTCAATGCTACCTGCCCCTCTACCTATCCTTGTATTGTCTGCAAACATAGCCAGAATGCCCTTTAGTTTCTTCACCTTATACATTAATGATCTAAATGAAAAGTTGTGGTCCCAACAATGAGCCTAGCTGAAAACCACTTGTCACCGGCTACCATCCTGAGAGACTCTTTTATCTCCACACTCTGCTTTTTGCCAGACAACCAGGCTTCTATCCATGCCAGCATCTTCCCCCTCTCACCATGGGCCCTTATCTTACTCAGCCTCCTGTGTGGCAACTTGTCAAAGGCCGCCTTGAAGTCCAGCTAGATAACATCCATTGGCTCTCCTTGGTCGAACATGCTCATTACTTCCTCAAAGAATTCTTGCAGGTTTGTCAAATATGACACCACCTTTATGAAACCATGCTGACTTTGCCCTATTTAACCAAACACTTCCAAGTATTCAGAAATCTCATCCCTCACAATGGATTCTAGGATCTTACCAATGACCAAGGATGGACTAATCAGTCTGTAATTTTCCATCTTTTGCCTTGCTCCCTTTTTAAACAGGGATGTCACGTTAGTGATTTTTCAGTCATCTGGTTACATCCCTGACTAGTAATTCGTGAAAGATCACCACTAACGCCTCTACTATCTCTTCAGCTATCTCCCTTAGAACTATGGAGTGTAGTCCATCTGGTCCAGATGATTTATCCATCTTCAGGCCATTCAATTTTTCCAGTACCTTCTCCTTGGTGATGGCCACCATACTTATCTCTGCCCCCTCACTCTGTTGAATTTTTGGGATATTACTTATGTCTTCCACTGAGACGACTGACACAAAGTAATATTCAGTTCCTCAGCCACTTCCTTGTTCTCCACTGCTATCTCTCCTATGTCATTTTCCAGTGGCCCAATGTCCACCTTTGCCTCGCTTTTGCTCTTGATATATCTAAAGAAACTCCTACAGTCTTCCTTGATATTACTAGCTAGCTTAACCTCCTATCTAATCTTCTCCCTCTTATTTCTTTTTTTTTTGTTGCCCTGTATTGGTCTTTGTAAGCTTCCCAATCCTCTGGCTTCTTACTACCCTTCTGCTTTTATGCTATCCCTGACTTCCCTAGTCAGCCATGGTTGCCTCATCCTCCATGTACCATGCTGCTTTTTCCTTGGGATGAATCTCTGCTGTGTCTCTTGAATTCCTCTCGGAGACTCTTGACGTTGCTGTTCCACTGTCTTTCCTGTGAGGCTCCTCTTCCAATCAATTCTACCCAGCTCCTCCCTGATGCCTCTGTAGTTGCCTTTATTCAACAGTAATACCATTACCTCTGATTCGATCTTCTCCCTTTCAAATTGCAAAGTAAATTCAATCATTATACATACGGTCTCCGAAGGGTTCCTTCACTTTAAGCTGCCTTACCAAGTCTGCCCCATTGCACATTAAATCCAGTATTGCCTGTTCTCTAGTGGGCTCCACCACAAGCTGCTCCAAAAAGCCATCTTGTAGACATTCCACAAATTCCTTTTCTTGCACCCCACTACCAACCTGATTTTCCCAGTCCACCTGCACATTGAAACCCCTCAAGATCACTGTAACTTTGCCTGTCTGACGCATCTTTTCTATCTCTTGGTGTATCTTGCGACCCAATTCCTGACTACTGTTTGAAGTCCTGTACATAAGTCCTATTATGTTTTTTTTTAATCTTTTGCAGTTTCTCAATTCTACCCATCCAGATTTTACACCATCTGACCCTACTTTGTTTCTTACTATTGATTTAATTTCATTTTGTACCAATAGGGCAGCCTCACCCCCTCTCCCACTTACCTGACTATTCGATAGGATATATATTCTTGAATATTCAGCTCCCAATCCTGATTCCTCTGAAGCCACAACACTGTGGTATCCGTCATACCTTCCAATTTTGATCTGTGCCACAAGCTCATTTACCTTATTCTTTGTATGCATAGAGCTTGTCCATTGGGGATGGCTGTTTTAATATGTTTCAGGTGGAAGCTGAAGAAGTGTAACATTGTGAGATTATTCCAGGGTTTGTGGTAGAGTGAGGTGCTGAGGTGCCCATCCTTGATGGAGATTAATGTGTCCAACAATGAGACAGATATTAAAGAGTAGTCCATGGTGAGTTTGATGGTGGGCTAAACTCGTTAATATCATTGCGTAGTTGTTTCAGTGACTTCTCGCCATGGATTCAGATGAAGAAAATGTTATCCGTATACTTGGTGCATAGTGTTGGTTTGAGGTCCTGCATAGGGAAGAAGTCTTGTTTGAACCTGTGCGTGAAAAATATTGGAGTGTAAATTTGGTCCCCATGAATGTTGTGTGTCTGGATGAAGAACTGATTGTCAAAGGTGAAAATGTTGTGGTTGAGGATAAAACAGGTGAGTTGTAGGACGGTGTTCAGAGATTGACATTTGTTGGTGTTGAGTACTAAGGCTTTTGCTGCGAGGCCATCATCATGGAGGATTGCTGGCGTAGAGTGCTGAAACATCCATTGTGATGAGGAATGTTCCTGATTCGACTGGTCTGAGACTGCTGAGTTTCAGTAAGAAATCTGTAGTGTCACGACCGAAGCTGGGCTCTCCTGTACGAATGGATTTCAAGATGCCTTCGACATAGCCAGAAAAGTTCTCACACAGGGTCCCATTGCCTGATACGATGGGACATCCTGGTGTGTTGGCTTTGGATATCTTCGGAAGGCAGTAGAAGTCGCATCTGCGAGAAGAACGTGGGATGAGGGCACATAGGGAACTCAAAGTCTGATCCAAAGCCCTGATCAGTGTGTTTAGTTCACGGGTGTGCTCTTTGGTCAGATCGCCTGGTAGTTGCCTGCAGTATTCCTGGTTGTTCAGTTGTCGGTACACTTCCTTGCAGTAATCTGTTCTATTCTGAATGACAATGGCTCCTCCTTTACCTGCTGGTTTGACGACAATGTTGTAATTGGTTTTGAGAGCATGGATGGTATTGTATTGTGATTCAGTGATGTTTTCCTCTATCTTATGCTTGCAGCTGATGAATGTATTATAAATAATTAGATTTTAGCTGTCGGTGAACTATGAACGTTGACATATAATTCTATTGTTTAGAATTCTAACTCTCTTGTGAAACCTTCCATCCTCAGTGTCCCTAGCTGCAGATTTAGCTGAAATGATCATTTTGCTTATCAGGATTTGCTATTTGTTGATGTCTCTTCTCCAAGTTTCATGGAGATACACGGAGTGATTTGTTCATAAATTGTAAACTCTCTTAGCTGCTGCTTAAAAGCTATAGCTTGCAGGAACTGGTGAGGAAAATTAAATTGGTTTTCTTCAAGCTTTAGTTTTTTTAAATCAAATTGAGAGAGCAATGCTATCTCTCTCTTCTTGGAGGTCTGAAAGTCTCTGACAGTATCGTTCATGTTCACAAGCTGTTCTACTACCTAGGACCGAATCTCTCTCCTCTTCATTGCCATCAGTCAAAACTCTACAAACCAATCAGGTAGTTGTTTTCGACTGTATCTCGCTTTGAGTCAATGTCTGGTGCCAACTCATCCACAGTATCCTTCCCCCACTGCCTGAACAAGCAGTATTTCAAACAGTACTTAGAATAAGTGTTCGTGACTTGCTTTTTTAAAAAAAAGGCAGCAATCCGTTTGACAATCTCTGGCTTTTAAAATAGTCCTTTTTCCATTTCAGTCTGCAATGAAAAATATAGAAAAGTACGGTGTTTACAAATTTGAAGAAAAAATTCTAGGCAGGAGACTGGGGATCGATTTTCTGTTGTTTGATATAGAACTAACTGACACACAGGGCTTGGGTTTAATGTCTCACCTTTGTCAGGGCAGTGGAAATTACTGTGGTTTTTCAGGTTTCTGATTGGAAGAATGTTATTTAATCATCATGACTACTTCAATTAGCATGTTTGCTTTCTCACTGTTCAACCACTAGAAATATCACTGGTCCTTTTGAGAAATCTGAAACATATCTCGCTGCATCATTGACAGAAGAGTTATTGAACATCTTCACAAAGTTACTTTTAAAAATAGGATTAGACCTTAGACTTGCATAGTCCTCATTGGAGTTAAGTGTTTCAAATTACAACAACATGTGTTAATGTAATGCCTTTAAATTATGTATTCTAAATGATTTTTTAATCCTTCATGGGGTGTGGGTGTAGCTGGCCTAATATTGCCTAATATATATAAATTATGAACAGTTGAGGCCTCCACACTGTTCCCTTTGGCGCATCACTTCTTACAGTTTGCCAACCCAAAATGTTGGGCTAACTGTCCCTTGATTGGATTGGCTTACTCAGGCTATTTCAGAGGGTGGTTAAGAGTCAACCACATTGCTGTGAGTCTGGAGTTACATGTAGGTTGGACCAGGTAAGGACAATAGATTTCCAACTGAGTATGAGGCATTATTTCAAAAATGCATTATTTTAAAAGCATTGAAATAATCTTAGTTGTGGTAGAGTCAAATAAAGTTTACATGTTTTCCCACCTTCAAGTGTATAAAGTGATTTGTGGTTTACCTCTTCCAATGCAACTTGCTTTACATTGACTTAATGTAATATATTCGAGGAAAATATGCTGGGTTAATTGGAAGCAATCTAAAGTAAAGTTAGCTACAATCATTATAAAGAATGTTTTCAATAACTACTCATTACATCCTAATGTAATAATGTCTTGGCATTGAGTATGTTAGATTCAGTTAAAATGTAAGATTCCATTGTGTAGGAGCAAGGCCTTTACAAAGCTCAGTAAAATTGCAACTGTTTGAATGATTATTTGCAGCTTTATAACTTGATAAATGCCAGAGATCAATAAAAACTAAGTATCAATAAAAACTAAGTATCAATTGCTGGACCTAGTTCAGCAAATGATTTTTTTTTTGTCAAACATTACAAATTCACATTTACTGCTGCAAACTGTGGCTTTTTTTTCAAAATGTGCTCTTGATCCTAAGATACTTTCAAAACCTGATTTTTCCAGCTACATTTGATGTTGACTTTTTCTTTTTATAATACCCCTGTGGAAGAGGTTTACATTCTCCAAATGCTTTGTTTTGTGTGGAATTTGTCTTGGGTTTAATTGGAAATGGGGTGAATCATGACAATAAAATGACATTGTATTCTCTAAGTGCTTAAAATATCTGAAATGAGGAAGTCTATCTGAAAATTGCTTCGTTCTCAAAGGTGCTGGATACATTATCCATTGTCTAAACAAACTTGCATAACATGTTGTGGATTTGGCATCATCTGATATATAACACCTTTTAAAATATGTTGCTGCAATAAAAAAAAGCTTTGAGCTGAATTTAGAGGATGTGGTGCTGATTCTTGCATCAGCCCCAGAAGCAGTCGGCATTACTGCACAGGAGAAATGTGACCAACTACCTGCATTCAGGCGATGCCCAGTCAATTACTAGCCTAGAGCCATGGGGATGGGTCACAAAGTGCTGATCACCCGATACCAAATCTATATTCAGTCCTTCTTTAAATGTTACAAACAGCAAAGCAGAAAGACACTGCTCTAGAGTGGAGCCCTTCAATGTGAAGGCTCATCAGTGCATGTTGTAGGAATCTCAGAGAAGGAGGAGTGTTGAATCCAACACCAGGATTATGGTTTCATTACAAAGTCAAGTAAACTGTCAGGATGGTGCAGGGTCTAGATTAGAGTGGTGCTGGAAAAGCACAGCAGCTCAGGCAGCATCTGAGGAATAGGAAAATCAGGAATAGAGGCAGGGTGCCTGCAGTATACCCCTAGTGGTGCGGTCTGTTTGGAGGTGGCGGAAATGTCATCTGATATATTTCCCTCCCCACCCATTTTCGCTTTCCGCAAAGACCATTCCCTCTGTGACTACCTGGTCAGGTCCACGTCCCCAAAAAACCCACCTTCCCTTCTTGGCACCCTCCCCTGCCACCACAGGAATTGCAAAACCTGTGCCCACCCCTCCTCCCTCGCCTCTATCCGAGGCCCCAAAAGAGCCTTCCACATCCATCAAAGTTTCACCTGCACATCCACCAATATCATTTGTTGTATCCGTTGCTCCCGATGAGGTCTCCTCTACATCGGGGAGACTGGACGCCTCCTAGCAGAGCGCTTTAGGGAACATCTCCGGGACATTCTCACCCACCAACCAACCCCACCGCCCCGTGGCCCAACATTTCAACTCCCCTCCCACTCTGCCTAGGACATGCAAGTCCTGTGCCTCCTCCACCGCCGCTCCCTCACCACCCGACGCCTGGAGGAAGAACGCCTCATCTTCTGCCTCGGAACACTTCAACCCCAGGGCATCAATGTGGATTTCACCAACTTCCTCATTTCCCCTTCCCCCACCTCACCCCAACTCCAACCTTCCAGCTCAGCACCGTCCCCATGACCTGTCCTACTTGCCTATCTTCCTTTCCACCTATCCACTCCACCTTCCTCTCTGACCTATCACCTCCATATCCACTCCACCTTCCTTTCTGACCTATCACCTCCATATCCACCCTCATTCACCCATTGTACTCTGTGCTACTTTCTCCCCACCCCCACCCCCCTCTCATTTATCTCTTCACTCTGCAGGCACCCTGTCTCTATTCTTGATGAAGGGCTTTTACCCGAAACGTCGATTTTCCTGCTCCTCGGATGCTGCCTGACCTGCTGTGCTTTTCCAGCACCACTCTAATCTAGACTCTGGTTTCCAGCATCTGCAGTCCTTGTTTTTACCAGGATGGTGCAGGGAACACGCCACAGGAGAAAATGCTGGGTTTATAAATTCTCTGCCAGGATGCAAGAGGAAGATGGGAAATTTTTTTTCCCCACGAGCAAAAAGAACAGACAATCTTGTCTGACCAAAGTTGCCTGGTCAGAGGTTGTAGAGGAGGACAGCAGCCATGAGGCCAAACAATTCTTCTGCAGTGCTGCAAATGTGTCAATCATCTCCGTTCTGCAAGAAAGATCCAAGATGGTGGCAGAGTACAGCACTCCAGCCGGAACTCATCCACTTTGTGTTCCTTTCTTGTTCTCTCCTTTCTGTCATTTTCCTCTTCTGCCAGTGGCCTGGAGCAGAGCAGGGGGTGGCCGTTGGAACAGGGATGGTGGCGAGCAGGCTGCAATGGACTGACACCGGGGACACCAGAGCAAGGATGGCGACTGGTTGGGAACCAGTGGAGCCTGGTCAGACAACGAGGAAGTCCTTTAGAGAAAGACTGCAATGACTATCTTTTTAGCTTTACTTCTTATTTTCCTAATTTATATTATGTATATCTGTAAAATAGTTTTTCCTTTATTTTCTCTATTTGTAGCTAAGATTTGTATCTAAGATGACACTGTGTGTTGACGACCATCTCCACTTTTCACTGTACTCCTGTTCTTTGTAACTTGAGGACATGTGACAATAAACATAATTCTAATTTGAAAGTCCTATATTCCATTCAAGTCATAGGGGATTGTATATAGCAATGTAGGATGGAAAGCTCCATGGAGACGAAGTGACCAATTCAAGCTGACAAGGAGAGCACCCCCACTGCTACATGATGCATATTACCTTCAGTGTAAGAGACAGACCTCTAGTTTTGCTTACCACCACTCTGCAGCTTAAGAGCAAATGTATGGAGAAGGTATTTCGGAGTCCACACACCATGTTGTCTGTCCAAACTGGGAGACTCCTGTTGTATGTTTTGGAATGCCAGCCACTGTCGACTAATGGTTCATGTCTCAGAGTTCTCTTCCAAAGTTTCTTGGCAATCAAAGGTAGAAGTAATTGTTTTGATTTATTTAACCTTTTTCCAAAACTTTTGTCTCCTTTAAATGAATACCATTGATTTCCAAAGTTGTTCCAAGTAAAATCATATTGCATTTGTCGCTTTATGAATATTTTGAAGAAGTAATCAGTCATATTGCATATTTAAACTGTGCTTACTTAAGTTTGAGATTGCTGGTATTAATTTAGAGTCACTGTTTCTCTGGCTGCTCATGTACTGTTAGGGTTTTTTAATGGACCTCTGGTTAGCTTTAAACATATTTTTGCATGTTCTTTTTCCAGATGAGTATCTTTTTTCCTTTCCAGTCAAGGAGATTATTTTGATCCTCATTCTCACTGTTTTAAAATGTGCTTATTCATTTAGGGACTGGTTTGCTTTGTCTAAACTTGTTTGTTTTTGATATGTATTTGCATACTCAGCATTACCTTTGTAAAGATATTGAATTGCACTTCAGATGTCAAAAAGCATGATTTCTCTCCACTTATGTGCTATTTCATTTTCTTGTTTCATATAATTCAGTGTTTTTAAAGTCCTGAGTGTTAGAAATTTTAGCTTCACTGTTGCTTATCATTTTCTGTTAAGCAGACATGACCCCAGAGATAAAGGAAATATGGGGGAAAACAAAATGAATTTCATACCCTCAAATGTGCATAGTTAATGGTCAACAAAATAATGAATACTTTTATTTCTCCTCCCCTCAGACATGTGCAAGAATCAGTTAAAAATGAAGTTCAGTGCAAGAATATGACTGGCGAGTGGTTTTACAAAGCCAAGGCCAAAAGGCACAAAGACACATTACACGGAGCTGAGTTAATCAAAGCATCCATGCGGAAAAAGAAACCCATGACTATCTGTAGGTTTGCTTGATTTACTGATGTAATGATCTCTCTTTCTTGCCCAGCAACTGACGAGCTGAGTATACCAGAGCATGGGTTAGGAAAAGTCCACTTGGACCCATAGAAGTGTACTTTGAGCCTTTATATCAAATTCATAAAGGTCTGGATATTACAGTCCCAAAAGTGGTGAATGCTGAGAAATTCACTACCAATGAGGGCCACAGTGATACAGCAACTTCTGGGGAACCCACAGGCTTAAATATAGAATGTAGTGTGCCTAAACATGTTCCAGAGCAATCTAATGTTGCCTGGACCTGTTATTCATTGGGCTGACTTAGCACTTGTATTTAGTTTTGATTTTTGTTTGCTGCTCCTCGCAGCCTCAGAGTTCCAATCATTAGAATCTCTGCATTTAGTTTGATATAAAGCATTCTTCCTCCAATTCCACACCCCCAGGTAGGGTGTGGGTGTGAGGGGGTGGGGAGGGAGCTACTGTCAGAACATTCTGCACCTAAACCATGCTGGGTCTAATATTTTTGAGTTGCATAACTCGGGTAGCAGAAAGAGCTTTAAACTAAACAAGTAGTATGGGTTCAAGCTGAGCTGGATTTACCAAAACAAGGGGTAGAGTCCAGGAAAATATAAAGATCAGAGAATGGCAGGAAGGCACAGCCAAAAGAAAATCTAAGAATAACCAAGAGTCCTAGCTAGATCTTACAAAGATAATGAAAATCAAAACTAAAGATTCTTACTTCATTATGAATGCTACGTACATTCAGAAGTTAACCAAGTTAATAGTACACATAAATAAATATGATCTAATTGATGATGAATAGGTTTGTGTTTTGAATATTGAGTATATCGCCCTCAAGAAGAATTGGAAGCTGGGTAAAGGTAGCAATGCTAATGAAGGATGGCATTGGTACAATGGTTAGAGATGGCCTTGGTTCAGATGATTTAGGATGTTGATCAGTTAGGCAGGAGTGAGGGCTATTAGAGGAAAGAAATCACTAGTCTGAGCAGTCTACAGGCTGCTGAACTAACCAAAATGTAGGATAATGTGTACAAGAAGAAATATTGGGTGTTTGTGATAAAGGGATGGCAGTTAATCATGGGTGATTTTAATTTACTTAAACTTTAAATGCTTTTGAGAAAGTTTCTTAGAGGTGCCTGTTCTGGAATAGACCAGAGAGCAGTTTATATTAGACTTGACAATGTAACCGGCTTCACTTGGAGTAAAGGCGACGACTATAATATAATTCGATTTTCAATTTGAAAGGGAGAAAACTGGGTACAAGATGAGGAACTTAAATGTGAAGTTGTCCATTCATGACAGGAAGAATAAAAAAGCAGAGTATTAATTAAACGGAGAATGACTGCAAAATTTCAAGATGCAGAGGGATCTAGTTGTTCTAGTGGATGAAACACAAAACATTATACAGGTATAGCATGTAATTAATAACACCAAAGGAATAATATCCTTTATCAGGAGATGAATTGAACATAAATATAAGGAAGTTATGCCTCAGTTATACAGGGGCATTTGTGAGATGACATTTTAAAAACTTTTGTGCTGCATTGATTTTGTTAAAGGAAGGATATAAATACGTTGAATGTGTTTGTGAGGAGGTTTACTGGATTGATACCTGGTTTGAGTGGGTTGTCTTGTGAGGACAGACTGGGCTTGTTTCCATTGGAGAGGTGACTTGTTTGAAATCTGTTTGATCATGACAGTCTGGTCAAGATGGATGTGAAAATGGTGAGTTCAGAACTCTGAGACACTTGTAAGAATAGGAGTTGACCTATTAGAACAGAGTTCAGAGAGTTTGAAATTTTGATACTCTCTGCCTCAGTTGGTGGAGGTGGGTTAATTGAACATTTTAAAGGTGGAGATAGATTCTTGTTGGCCAAGTGAGTAAATGGGAATGTAGAATGTAAAACACATATCAGCCATGGATCTTATCGAGGGCCTGAGGGGCTGTATTTTCTAGGTTTCATATGTTCCTAAGCCAGGGAAATGAACAGAAAATGTTTCCAAATTTAAAATAATTCATCTAGCTATGCAACATGTCAGGCACATTCTTTGTGGACCTCAATAGGTGGAGAAGCCACAGGTAGCAAGATCAGCAAAGCTTCAAAGCTCGAATTAGTGAGAACTCTTGTAAAGACCGCAAAAATAAAGGGAGACTTCCTGATGAAATCAAATTTTAAGTGGAGGGGTACTGTATCACTGCAGTCATCTGTATGTGTGAGGAAAAAACATGAAAGTAGGAAAAAATATGCTACAGTTTTAAAAAATACATTCAGTTCCCCCCCTCCACCACAGTAAAGACCTGCTATGATACTGCAGCTCTGATATTGCTGATTTTTTAAAAAGTGAAATGCCCTCTTCATTTCTTGCTAATATATTTATCCTCAATTGACTTATAACTTACCTAAGCTGTCATTATATTTCACTGAATAAATCCCAATTTTCACTCACAGATGAACGGCTCCAGTCCAAGGAATTAAAAGAGAATTCCAAGAGCTTCATGAATAACATTGAAAAAAGTGTTTATGTATCTCCTGAACTTTCTGTTTTTCTAGAAGAACCAAAGTTGGAAGATCCTCACACAAGGTATTTTCTACAAGGTATTCTCTACAATTTGATGCAAACTACCTCTGCTGGAGTCAGTGGACACGTTCTAGTGTAGCAAAGCATTGTAGCTAACATTTCAGTTTCTAGATTTCTATTTTATTTGCTTTTCTGTATGACATGAATTTTCGAGGTGGATGGCAAACATAATTTTTTTGAAAATAAAGTCCATTTGAAATTTTTGAGTAATCATCGATGTGAGTCTAAATTAAACCTGACCTGAAGTTTTATATTCCAAATCAGCGGAGGCATTATTTTGAATTATAATTTCAGGGCAAGTAGTTTGTTAAAGGATTATTTATCCCATAATGGAGATATTCCATCTTGAGTGTATTGGAGTAGTTTCTGTTGAAGAGTTGTGGTCCTTTTGCAAATGACAATCCTTGTACTTTGTTTGCTACCTCTAGTTGCCTATGTTACTTGCAAAGGTGCTTTGAGGTAATTTGCTGCCAATAATCTTCCTCCTCTTTGCTTTTACCTTGATTGTATCTTATTGGTAGAGGATATGCCACCACAGAGTATCTGCAAAAGAGCAAATGTTCCTGGATAGATTCATTTAGTAGTGCGGTAAAATGTGAGGAGGAAAGTATAGATTATAGGATAATTATAGATGGGCTGGTCAGATAATTTGAAACATGGCAAAGGAATTTAATCATGAAAAATGAGAGAGATTGTAGTTTGGGTAGATTCACAATGCAAGAGAATACGTAATAAATGGTAGGACCCTAGGAAGTACAAAGGATCAGACTGATTTCTGTGTGCGTGTCCACAGATCCTTGAAAGCGATGGGATGAGTGGGTGAAGTGGTTAAGGAAGCATATGGGACACTACTTTACTTGTTGAGGCACTGAACATAAGAGCAGGTTATGGTTGAACTTTGTAAATATTTCTTAGGAGAAAATGAGGGCTGCTGATGCTGGAGATCAGAGTTGGAGTGTGGTGCTAGAAAAGCACAGCTGGTCAGGCAGCATCCAGGAATGATGAAGGCCTAATGTCTGAAATATCATTCATGGATGCTGCCTGACCGACTGTAACTTTTCCAGCCTCACACTCTTCGAAAATATTTGTTAGACCACAATAGTTAATAGTGTATACATTTCTGGACGTTACATTGTAATATGAAAGCATTTGCATTAGAAAGGATCTGGAGGAGATTCAGTAGGATGTTGACAGAACTGGAGAATCTCAGCTGTGAAGTGAGACTAGATAGGCAGAAGTTCTTTTTCTTAGAGCAGGGAAGGTTAGAGGGGGTATCTGATTGAAGTGTACAACATTAGGAGGTGGGTAGATGGGAAGAAGCTTTTCCCCTTAGTAGAGGGACCAGTAATCTTGAAAAACCTTTAAGGTACAGAGCAGGAGTCTAGAGTGAGGTTAAAGGAACATTTATTTTCCACCCTGAGTGTGGAAATCTGAAACTCATTACCTGAAAGGGTGGAAGAGGCAGGAACAAACAGAGAATGCTGGAGAAACTTTGCAGGATTTGCAGCATCTGTGGAGAGTGAAATTGAGTTAATGTTTTCGGTCCAATATGACTTGCCTTCAGAATTGAAGAAGTGTTAAATTGGATTTGAAATGTGACCATTCTCCATAGATGCTGCTAATCCTGCTGAGCTTCTGCAGCATTCTGTGCTTCTTTCAGACTTCTGGTATCTGCAGTACTGTGCTTTCTTTTAGTAGCAGTACAGTGGGCGGCACGTTAGCACTGCTGCCTCACAGCGCCAGAGACCCGGGTTCAATTCCCGCCTCAGGCGACTGACTGTGTGGAGTTTGCACGTTCTCCCCGTGTCTGCGTGGGTTTCCTCCGGGTGCTCCGGTTTCCTCCCACAGTCCAAAGATGTGCAGGTCAGGTGAATTGGCCATGCTAAATTGTCCGTAGTGTTAGGTAAGGGGTAAATGTAGGGGTATGGGTGGGTTGCGCTTCGGCGGGTTGGTGTGGACTTGTTGGGCCGAAGGGCCTGTTTCCACACTGTAATGTAATCATAATGTAATTATAATGTTTTAACCGGTAAGACATAAACTTAAGTCAGAATTTTGGAAAACTAGACTAGTTGTAGGGAGAGAAAGGACTATTTTGTGATACTTGTTGAGAACAATAGACAGGGATTCAAAAGTAAAGTTGTGGTGGTGTAATACCTTTTTGAGGTTTGGTTGGTTTATTATTACTGTGTAGGGACATTGTAGTACTGCCTTCTATTGACTAGAAATTCAAATGTTCCTGATATCATAGTGTATCTTTCACATAGTGTTTCTAATGCATCTCTAACTTGCTCATGGAGAATGGGGTGGGGGTGTGGGGGGAAATCATCCAGACCACAGAATACTTTCCCACATTGAGTGAAAATCAAATTATAGGTCAAACTGGACCACTTTGAGATAGTGCAGAGCATTATCAGCCAGCATTGGGAGGACGTTGTCAGAGAAATTACTTTATAGTAAAATTAAAATGTAGAAATTGACTATTTGCACAAAAATGGCATAAGGTGGCACTTTGGGAGCACATTGAACTGATTATGTTTAGATTGAGCGTGTGGTGCTGGAAAAACACAGCAGGTCAGGCAGCATCCAAGGAGCAGGAGAGTCAACGTTTCGGGCAAAAGCCCTTCAAACACGACTCTCCTGCTCCTCGAAATCTGGCTGACCCGCTGTGTTTTTCTAGCACCACACTGTCGACTCCAATCTGCAGTCCTCGCTTTTGTCTGATTATGTCTAGGTGTATAAATTAGAGACCTTGTAAATAAATAATGATTTCAGAATTGTAAAGCAACATTTAATTCAAAACTTAATTTCAAGGAGGCTACAATGAGTTAAATTAGTATTCATGTTAGCGATTTAGATAATCAACACAGCTTTTTTGTTTAGGTGGGGTGGTAGCTGGTATGTATCAACAACTAACTACCAAGTCTATATAGAAGCCATTGTCAGACAGAACCTGGTAGATCTAGGTTGGGTATGTTCATATCAAAACATGCTCCTTGATATTTAACTATATGTTAGTGCTTCGTACAAGTCGAGTATTGAGTGTGCACAACACATAGCAATTTTTAAAAATACTGAACATATAAAAAAGGGCAAATTTGTTAGTGTTTAACTTAATAGGAGCTGGCAGACGAGAGCAGAGATTAGCACATTGTTGTTTCTACTTGCAAGATATAGTCAAAGTCTATCTAAACAGACTGAGTGAAGTTCCATTTCCCTCAAGGCTCTATGGGGGAAGGGATAATGAAAATGAGAGCACGGTACAGCATGTAGGACTGCTTGTGCCAACATTGTATAAATGTTTTGGAGTTTTTCTTCAATGCCCCTTTTTTCCACTTTGATATCAGCTTTTAATCACACTTCCTTTCAGACAGCTTATTCTGGATCATAACAAAATGTTTTTCTTTTAAAAAGAAAAAATCTTGCCACCTTAACTTTTGTTTTTTTTGTCAATAACTTTAAATCTTTTGTCCTTTGGTTATTGATCCATATGATACAGCAAAAAAAAACAGTTTCTCATTTCCTGTATCAAAACCCTTAATGATTTTAAACACTTCAGTTAAGTTGGCCGTTGATATTCTTTGCTCAAAAAGGACAGCCTCAACTTCTTTAACCTTTCCACATAACCAAGACCTTCCATACCTGTAGGGAATTCGAGTAAATCTCTTCAGTATCTCTTCAAGGCTGAAACATCACTTCAGAAATGTGGGGCCTGGAACTGGGTATAATAAAACTGCCCTAATCGGTTATTTTATTTAATGTAGCTTGCTTCTGCATCTGATGCATTTGTACATTTTAATCATAAAACTAAGTAATTTTTGAGTTTATGTTAACTGTCTCTCAACATATTCTTCTCTCACCATAAATTTCATCCATCTGTTTCTGTTCCTCCTTTAAAATTATACCCTTTAGCTTATATTGCCCATTCTCATTCTTTCTACCAAATTGAATCACTTCACTCTGCCTATATTAAATTGAAAATGCAATTTCTCTGCCCATTTTATCAGTCTGAGTCCTGCTTTAGTCTGTAACTGTTGTTCTTTATTGCCCACTATATTTAATATTTGTGAAATTTGAAATTATGTGCTGTATTTCCCAATAGTGGACATTAAAATATAACAAAAAGAATATGGTCCTAATACTCAACAAACATTGTACAAGTTTATTAAAGAGCAAGACAGCAACTAGAGCAAAAGTAGGAACCCTTAAAGATGAATGAGGTCATCTTTTTGTTCAACCTCAGGAGGTGGAAGTGATATTAAATGAATACTTTGCAGAGTTTTTAACTGTGGGTAAAGAAATGGAGGCGAGAGAGCTCAGAAATAAATATTGATGTTTTGAGTTATTGAGTTATAAGGGAATACTGGATAGGCTGAAACTTTTCTCACTGGAGTATACGAATTTGAGGGATAACCTTATTGAGATTTTTTAAATCATGAGGGGTATAGATAAGGTGAATGGCAGATGTCTTTTCCCTCAGCTGGATGATTTCAAGACTAAGGGGGGCATATTTTTCAGGCGAGAGGAGAAAGATTTAAAAAAGACATGAGGGCAGGTTTATTTTAAGAGTGGTTTGAATGTGGAATGAACTTCCAAAGGAAGTGGTGGATGCGGGTACAGTTATAACGTTTAAAAGATATTTGGATAAGTAAATGAAAAAGAAATGTTTGAGGGATATGGGTTAAGTGCAGACAGGTGGGACTGATCTAGTGTGGGATTATGGTCAGCATGGACTGGTTGGACCAAAGGGCCAGTTTCTGGGCTGAACACTCTGACTTTGACTTACCCGTGAAGACTCCAGTGAACAAATCTGAAACATGATACTGTTGTTTAAAATTGTAATTTCCAGTGTCCTGTTTGGATGAAATTTTTATAGCAATAACTAATCTGCAGTATTTTTAGTGTTTGATTTTATTTGTGGCGCATAATTAGTAGCAGACACGTTGATGCACAGATCTTAGAAATTACATTCTTTGAACTTTTTGAGATGGATTGAACTACAGCTCTTGGTTAAATAATGAATCAAAAATAGAGTGCTGGAGAATCACAGCAGGTCCAGCAGTACCTGTAGAGAGAAAAACAGTTAATATTTAGAGTCCAGTGACACTGCATCAGAACGGATTCAAAATGTTAACTCTATTCTCTTTATCGGTGTGCCAGACCTGCTGTTTTTCCAGCAGTCTATTGTTGATTCAGATTTCCATAATCCACAACTTTCATGTTGATTTAACTTGGTTAAATAATGCTTGCTTGCTTTTCTCATGACACCAAACAAGTTAGGTGAGCTTATTGTTAGTCATGGGTATGATTTCATAACTCGGTATTCAAACAGAACTCCCAGTAAACAAGATTTGTATGACTAAATACAAATGAAGAGTTATCTAAAATGGATAATTCCAGTCATAATTTCATGCTTTTTCTTTTAAGAACTTTAAAGTATAATGGATTGTACATTGCAGGAGTTGGCCAGAGATTTTCCCCATTTTTGGTTTTATGCATGACAACTCACTTTTTGATCAGTAATGTCAGTGCTGATAGAAAGTGATTTTTTTTTGGTGAGGTAACTGGATCCAATTCTGCTACATATGACTGAATATCATTTTGTCATTTGTCCATATTTACACCTGCAGGATGGTTATTGGACATAATATTGGTGAGCAGTAAGTGTCCATAAAATTATCAGAAATCATCAACTTTGGGTGTAGTTGGTTGGGGTGTGTGGGGAGAGGGGAATAGGGAGGAAGAAATAGTTATTCAAAATGCAATAGCTAATTTTGAAAAGTGTGATAAACTAAATTAGATTGCTCAACTCATTTTGGGCCTTCATGGACTGCTCTTTGATAATAAATAAACATTTTTCTTTGCAGTACAACTTTACATAAAAATAACAGCGCTCCTAAACCGCAACCAACACCGAGACAAAGCACTCCATCAGGAAAGGTATGCTTCACTGTAATGGTCCAGACACTGAAGCCTCAAATTTATTATTATTATTAAAAGAAGAAACATGAGTTTGTTTGAACAAAACCGTATTTAGCCTGGGGTGGAAAAAGTAAGCACTGCATTAAAGCTGAATAATGGACCACAGTAGCCAATACTTAGCTTCACATTCTAGGAATTATTTGTTAAGTTTAAGAAATAGTTTCAGACCCAAGCTTTTTTTCATTGTGTGGAATTCATCATGCTATAATTACTGTTACTTAGATAGTGCTTTAAGAGATTAATACTCCTTCTCATTTCAACAGTTTCCTCATTTCATGTCCCTTCACATTATCCCAGCCCCCAGCCTCCAACTTGGCACCATCACCTTTCCTATCTATCCACTTCATCTTCCTGTCCGATCTATCATCTTCTCCCTCACGTTCATCTACCCAGTACATTTTCAGCGACCTTTGACAAACCTCCCCCTCAGCCTCCCCCCCACACCGGCCATTTATCTCTCAGCCCCCCGGCCCACGAGCCTCATTCCTGATTAAGGGCTTATGCCCAAAACATTGATTCTCGTGATCCTTGGATGCTTCCTGACCTGCTGTGCTTTTCCAGCACCACACACTCGACACTGAACTCCAGTATCTGCAGTCCTCACTTTCTACTCATTACATATTATGTCTAAAATAGCCTTTTACTGGTTGGTTCCAAAATGTATTGTTCTAAGAAACCATTCTAAATGTGAACTGATCCTAGGCCAACTTGTCAACATGATTTGTCCAATCTATATGAAGAATCAAATCATTCATGATTATTGCACTAATGTGCTTACAAAGTCACATTATTTTCAATTTCTACCTGTTTACAGTGCAACTATTGTTTAGGAGTCCTGCAGACCAGAGACATTTTCCCCTTCTTTCATATTTTCACGCAATCTGATTCAATTACTTAATCTTCTGCCTCCAGCAGTGTGGAGGTGTCCATAACTGTTGACACTGCACTGGTAATATAGCCTACAAGAATGGCATGCTGTACTGCAAATAACAGTCTATTCCCTTATTAAATTATCCTCTACAATCCTTTTCACATCCTGAATCCACCTCTATCATCAGTCTGCTCATCCATTCTGCAGGCCCTACTCTCCTCTACATAAGCCACAAGAACTCCAACCTGTAGGAGTTAAGGGTCCTTTCTGATCCCACACCTGCTGCACTCAGTCACAACCTTTCATCTGTGACTGAAGAATTTAACTTAGTAGGTATGACTGCTTCTTAGAAAGTACGTCCAAGTAACATTTTCATTGTTTTCTCATGCGTCCAGTGTCCTGATTTCAGACTCTATCTTTTCAACTTTGCATTGAATTTCTTTGATACAGACACTTGCTGTACATGTTGTTGTGGACTGTGTTGGTGTTTAGAAGATCTCTCAGACTGCAACTGGTACACATCATCTGTTTGATGTCTAATTTACTTAACTAGCTAAGCTTTCGGTTTTTAAAATATCGTGTCTAAAGTTTTTAATCTCGGTAATTTAATTTATGAAATGTAATTATATGCTTCTGGTATTAACCATAAATGAACTTAAGACTTAGTTTGTGTTATCAATCCTCTATCATTTTTATATCTCAGGCAGTACCTCTTAACTTCATTTCACCAACTTTCCATACTTCGTAAATTCTCTTGAACACTGGTGAAATGCTTGCTGAAGCTTATCTGTGCTAACACTTTTTAAATATTATTTTAAATCCGTGAAATCATTAATTTCATACACTTTACTACAATTTCTAATTTAGTGAAACAAAAATGCAACACTATATAAGCTGCTAAATATAACTGGATTTCTGTAATTTTGTACATGAATTTTTTCCCCACTTAATATGAACTCTTGATTCAAACATGGTCCATCCTCTCCCCTCATCCTGCTTTGGTTTTGCTCAGGTCTTTATCTCAGGCCTGCTCTGCCACCGTTCTTGATATTACTCTTCAGTCTTGAAGTCCTGCTCCTCCTGAGATATGATCCTCAACAAAACCCCAGTTTAAACTTGTGGACAACATAAATATCTCCTATAGCTAAAATGGAATAAACTATTTTTCTTAAGGGTTGAGATATTCCTTTGTTATAAGTAGACAGGGTGGGGGGATAAGAAACATTTCCTCACAAAATCAGATTTGCAGACTTTGTTTTTATTTAAAATCTCTTCTGTTTCCTGGTTCTTAGTGCACTGTAAAACATAAACGCAGTGTTCGACTGATAGTTTAAATGGATAAACAAAGAACATGTACAATAATTGTTGAACAAATGTTCCATTTAATAAAAGCTTTCTTTTTGTGGAGAATTCAGTGGACTTTGTTTTGGTTTCAATCGGAACACAATTTGTCAATCTGACTTGATGATTTATTAAAATATTGTTTTAAATTTTAAAATGTTTTTGTATAGTGTCAGCTTTGGCTTACAATAGCAAACTTGCCTCTGAGTCTTGTTTGTGGGTTCTGTCAGATTAAAGATAAGGCCATGTCTAATTGGATAAAAAAGTTGCCATTGTCTCAGGGCTGCATTATCATAAGCGAGAGAATCCCCTACAGTGTGGGAAGAGGCCATTCAGCCCATTGAATCTGCATCGACCTGCTAAAGGGCATCACACCTTGACCCAGCACCCCCCCCCCATCCCCATAGCCAACCAAAGAGAGAGACAAGTGGTGGTTAAACCTGGAGATATCACACTTCAGGCTAGGATGAGGTTGAGAAGGAGAGTTCTTCACAATAATCTCAGCAGATACAAGAATTCAACCTGAAATGTTTGTCTCACTCCACATTGCAAACTAGCTGCGCAGACAACTCGGGTAACTGATCCCCTCCAGCTGCATGTATGTTAAGTCTTTGCTTAATGTTGATTAATTTAACACTTTAACAATGTTCAAGTGAAGAAGAATATTATTTAACATTTGCAAACTTTAGGATTGTTTGCCCTGGTTGCACATTTGCAGCATCTTCAGTCTCTTACCCTATTTTGCCCACTGTTTTCTTCATAGTATCTCTTTCATTCTGTTCCTCCTCACCCCTGAGCCTTGTGTGTCAGAATTCCTTTTGCCCTGGTCTTGCTTTCCACCTCTGTTCTTATCTTAGGCCTTCTTAGATTTGTCCTTGCTTTTGCGACCGAGTCTTCTGTTTTTTCCTAATGCTGATCAGTGCAAGTAATCCTGGGTAAAAGAAAATTACTGCGGATGCTGGAATCTGAAACCTAAAGAGAAAATGCTGGAAAATCTCAGCAGGTCTGGCAGCATTTGTAAGGAGAGAAAAGAGCTGGCGTTTCGAGTCTAACTGACCCTTTGCCAAAGCTAAAAAAGGGAGAAATAGGGAGGTATTTACACTAGGCTGAGAGAAGGTGAGTCATGGCTCCAGAAGCAAAGGGAGCAATAAAAAGGTGATAATGACAGTGCATAGAGAGATTATAGGGAGATTAGGATCTGTGAATGACCAAGGCTGAAGTTCAAGGGAGGAGCTATGTGACAAAATATGTGGTGGATGGGGGGGATGGATGAAGCAGAGGCAAAATGGAAAACAGGGGAGAAGGGTAGCAAAGGGGGAAGAGGAGAGGAAAAAGGTGATGAGAGTGTGGGGAGCGAGAGAAAGAGAGACAATCAAGAAATAAGAGGTACAGAACAGTGAGAAAATTATAAAAAAATGATAAAATAAAATTACGGAGTAGAATGAAAACAGAGGGGTCGGGATGGGATAATCATCTGAAGTTGTTGAATTCGATGTAACGTGTCTGGTCGAAGATGAGATGCTGTTCCTCCAGTTTGCGTTGAGCTTCACTGGAACATTGCAGCAGGGCAAGGACAGACATGTGGGCATGGGAGTAGAATTGTGTGTTGAAGTGGCAAGCCACGGGAAGCTCCTAATCTCCCTATAATCTCTCTATTCACCGTCATTATCACCCCTTTATTGCTCCCTTTGCTTCTGGAGCCATGACTCACCTTCTGGAGCCTCGTATAAATACCTCCCTATTTCTCCCTTTTTATTTTAGCTTTGACAAAGGGTCAGTTAGATTCGAAACGCCAGCTCTTTTCTCTCCTTATAGACGCTGCCAGACCTGCTGAGATTGTCCAGCATTTTCTCTTTTGGTTTCAAGTAATCCTGGGACTCCCCTACTACTACCTGCACTGACCATCTCCTGGCACTAGATGGAGCCTGATCTATTTAAAAGTACTGTATTGGTGAGCTTATGAGGGTTTAAAATATTGTATTGTTTTTGGGATGTAGTTATTGAGAGTTGAAATAAATGTAAAATTCTAAAGGAACTGCTAATTAAATACACATTTTAACCAATGAATCAAACAGTTGAGCTCCTCCCTTGAACTTGTTTTTCAAAAACATTTGGCTCAATAAACTGTTTAATAACCTGAGAGCAGAAATATTTTGAGCAATGCTACTTTTTTATGTACAATAACAGAAGTAAACAAATGAATACCAAACTAAATTCAAATAAAAAAGTAATTATGGGGAACACTTAATTATTGATTAATATAACAGCATTGAAGTCTTGAGATAAAAGTTGAATTTTGAAAACTTCCAGGTTTTTTGAATCTATTCTCTTAACTATATATTGAGCAATGAGTATATAATGACTCTTTAATTATTAAAATGTACATGTAATTAATCTTTTTTTAAAAATGAGTATGTTTTGTTCCTGCTTGTGGCAATCCCAAATGTATATCCTCGTGGATCAATTGGAATAATTTTCACAATTTTACTGAATCAAAATCTGTAGTTCTTTTGAATATTTGTACAAGGTTAATTTGTTCTGTGAAGAGCCTGTTTGCTGTAATCTTTCTATGTAATTAAATTCTATGTAATTTCAGTCTTTTCTCTGCACCCTCATTTTATAAAGAATATATGTAGTATGAGTTGGGGACAGGAGCAGGTCATTTGGCCTCGCAAGCATGCTCTACCATTCAATAAAATTGTGGATATTTTGATTCTGGTCTCAATACCACGTTCCTGCCTACCTCCATACTCTTTGACTCCTTTATTAGTCAAGAATCTATGTAAGTCTCCTTTTAAAGATGACTAATCCTGCCTCCACCACTCTCTGGGGAAGGGAGTTTCATAAGCTCATGACCCTCTCAGAAGAAATTTCTCCTCCTCTGCCTGAAATGAGAGAGCCCTTATTTAAAAGTGTTTCCCCTACTTTTCACCTGTCCCAAAAAGAGAAACATCCTGACAGTATCCTGCCTGTCAAGTCTCTTCGGGATATTGTATTTCAAATTAGTTGAGCTGACACTTTTTGAATGTCCTGTATTTGGCCCGATGTATGTTTACAGATAAATTGCCTGCAACCACATTGAATTTGTGTAGCTGTCAACTCCATCTTTGTTTTTGTATATTCGTTCTAACACATTTAATGCACTTAAATTTGTGAACATAATTTTTCAGCAAAGAGAAAATCCTTTCAACAGAACATTTTTGGCAGATGACATTCCAAATGGAGAGAAGAAATCACTGCAATTGGTTGGTACAGAGTCAGTGTCCGTGACTCCTTTAGCAGGTAAATACCAAAGGTCCATTAAGAGAGATTAAGTATTTATGCTGGAGAGAATATATTCTCTTTAAACCACATCCTATTTTCTTAGCTTGGTTCAGAGATTTTCCACAATTGCCAACAGTATTTTCTGAGTTGGTGTGCTTGATATCCATATCTAATGATGGGTGTTGGTTAGGCTACTAGTCTTCATAAATATTCCATAAATGTGAACAGTAGTCATTCAACCATGAATATGAGGTGTTTTAAATATGATTTTAATCTTTTTGCGGCATTGTAGATAGTTATTATTATTACCTAATAGTTGGAATGAGTATTATTCACTTAAAAGATTTTGAATAAACTCTCTTATTTCCTTGGTTATACGATTTACAAAAGGAACTGAAAAACTTTATCTTAAGACCATAAGAAGTTTTCAATGTTTTGAGCATGCTTTACCATACATTCAGATCAACTCTCTTTTCCTGCTATGTGTATCTAAACTGTCCCCTAAGCTATCACATAGCCCATAATTGTTTTGATCAAAAATCTTTTCACTGCAGCTTAAACATATTCAATGACCCAGCCTACAGTGCTTTCCAAAGTCCAGAATTTCAATGACAAAGGACTCTTTGTGAGGAAATTTCCCCCCAAAAATCTGAGACCTCTTCCACTCCTTATTTTGAAACTGTTCCAGTTCTAGATTTCCCCTTTCAGCACCTACTCTATTAAGTCCCTTCCGAATGTTGTGTTTCAATAAGAAATATGTAATTCTTCTGCACTCCAATTCATGTTGGCTGAAGTTGCTCAAAATATCCTCGTAATGCAGCCCCTTCATCCCATGAGTCAATGTAATGAGCGGTTCCTAAACTATTTGCAATGTAAGTGTAGCTAAGAAGTCACTTGCGGAATAGTGTATAGCCCTCTAACAGTAACCACATGGTAGGCAGAATACAAAGGAAGAAATATCAGAACGTTGCTGCATTAATCATGGGAAATTTAAATATATATAGATTGGAAAAGTCAAATGGGCAGAGGTAGCTTCAGTGAGTTCCTAGAATATACTTGAGAGGGTTTCTAAGAACATCATGTTCTGGAGCCGATCAGAGAATAGGCTACGGTAAGTTTGATATTTTGCAACACGATCATATTGAGTAATGATCTCATAAGACTTCGAGGTAGCAGTGATCATAATAATTAAACTTTTCATTTAGTGTGAGGGATAGAGGAATGGGTCCAAGACCCTGTTTTTAAAAGTTAAATATGGCATTTATGAGTGGATGATAGAGGAACTGGCTAAAGGGAATTGGCAAATTAGATTATAGGATCAGAATATACAGTAGATACATTCCAATGTGTAAGAACATTTCCAAGGTACAGACCCACCATCTGTGGCTACCTAGAACTATTAAAGATAGTTTCAGACCTAAACGAAAAGCATATAATTGTGCACAGACATGTGGCAGATCAAAAGATTGGATTTAAAAAAAAATGCTCAAAAAAATTCATGAGAGAAAAATTAGAAATGAGTGAAACCAAGCTAGAAATATACAAAGAAGAAAAAAGAGAGCATCAGTTCAGTAGAGTCTGACCAATTATTGGAAAATAAGGAAATGGCAGATGAATTGAATGGGTCTTCACTCATGTAACATCTGAGAAACAATAATAAACCAGGAAGTGGACCAGGGTGGCACGGTGGCTCAGCGGTTGGCACTGCTGCCTCACAGTGCCAGGGACCCAGATTTGATTCCAGCCTTCGGCGACTATGTGGAGCTTGCACGTTCTCCCCGTGTCTGTGTGAGTTTCTTTCAAGTGCTCTGCTTTCCTCGCGCAGTCCAAAGATGTGCAGGTTAGGTGAATTTGCCATGCTATATTGCCCATAGTGTTCAGGGATGTGTGGGTTAGGTGCATTGGTCAGGGGAAATGTGGAGTGGTGAGGTGAGGTGAGGTGAGGGGATGGGTGTGGGGGGATGCTTTTCGGAGATCGGTGTGGACTTGTTGGACCAAATGGCCTGTATCCACATGTAGGGATTCTATGAACTCTGTGCGATGGAGTATTATAATCATCAGATGACTGCTACAAAGTAAATTTTTTGTAGTTGCAAGCTGATAAGTGCCTGAGTCTACTAGAAGTGCTTCCTGAGTTAGTTGATGCTTTGGTTTTAATTTTCCAAAACTCCATTGATCTTGGAAAGTTCTCCTTAGATTGGAAAATCACAAATAAAGTTACTTCTTTTGATAAAGGGAGGGAGACAGAAACAGGAAGCTATAGGCCAGATGGGTTTAATAAAAATGATAGAAGCTATGATTTCAAGAAGTTATAACAGGGCACTAACATAAATTCAAGGTCATCTGGTAAAGTCAACCTTGTTTTCTGAAGAGAAAGTAGCGTTTAACTAATCTGTTGGAGTCCTTTGAGAAAGGAGCATATACTAAGGATAAAGGGTAGCTGGTGGATGTACTATAATTGTGTTTCCAGAGGGCACTTGATAAAATTCTAAATACAGTTATTGTGGAGAACAGAACCACAGCAATGAGCACCCGAGCTACATATCTTCTCCCAAACTTTGAGAATGAAAACAAATACAGCGAGTTGCATATGAGCATGAATAGAAGATTGGTTAGCTAACAGGAAATGGGGAGTACACATAAATGAGTCTTTTGGGTTAGCGAACGTGGTGTGTTATAGGAATCAGTGCTGAGACTTTAATTGTTTACAGTTTATATAAATGAGTTAGACAAAGTTTGTTTTCAACAGAATTGTGGGTTTTCAGGCTAGGAGAAAAGTGGAGTTAAGGCCACAGTGAAATCCGCCATCATCTTATTGAATAGTGGAGCAGGTCAAATGGCCTTGGCCCTGCTTCAGTTTCTTTCTCATCTTCTCGTGCGGTAAAGAAGTTAATGGAATCTATTTCCTCTATTTGGGCAACTGTCATTTTTGATGAAAAATTATGGAGGCACCCTTTAAAAACTAATGAGAAGAAGAATGGACTTTTACACAACATGTTCATTTCATGCATAAAATATCTTAATTTAAAATGTTTTTAATTTGCTAATGTTTTGTACGTACTGATATGAAGAATATTCCTACTGGGGAACATAATGCTTTTCATGATTTTAAAATCATGCACATCAAATGCTTCTGAATCAGGTCCAGCACAGTTCGGCATAGAATAAATTCTCTCTTAGTTAATTAACCATGTCCCAAAGTCTCAAATAGCAACAATACAAAATCTCTTATTCTCAGCGGTAACAATAACTGGGCCAAATTACTAAAGATGAATCATCATCCTTTAAACAGTATTTAAATTTATTTAGATCCAAGAACCCGTGGGCTGAAATTCTGAAGTTATGTCAGAATTTTGCCTTTTAGTACTTTGTGGCATTATTGAGGTGTGGAGATTATCTGGGAGGGCATCTGAGCTGTACTTGTCTAAGTCAGTATTGATGCATCTTGAGCACTAGGTTACACATTTGTCTGTTTGTGAACACTTTGCTGCAACAAAGCTAATTAAGAATGATTTAACTGAGTGCTTTCCTGCCTTTCTGGGTAAAATATTCATTTGACAGTATGGTTAATTATGTGTAATAATCAGGTTAATTTTATTAAATCTTAAAAAAAAAAAAAATGGACTTGATGGTTTTTGAAAGATTTTATTACTTCCTCCACTATTAAATTATTTTTTTAAAATTCTAATCCAGAACATGCAAGCATCTTCATCACCATCATTTCATTCAAATATATTGATTCCAATTATTTCATTTCCATGGTATTTTGTTTTCATGGAATGCTTCCAGGATTTATATGGTTTTATATTTTTTACTGGATGAATTCTTGGGAGCACATCATTTTGGGTTCAAGTATGTGTTACGTCACCCTGATAAATTCCTCAAGCTTCTGGAATTGTTATCTTCGCCTGGAAAAGGGGTGTTCTTTATCATTATGCTGGCTAAAATCCTCAATTGTTTAAAATGGGGAATATTTTAAATACAAAGCAACTCAGCAGGAAATAAAGGATAAGAGATCCACATATTTATATTTCCCATCCCTTGCTAATGTCAGCATCCAAAACTGGAAATTATTGTATTGTTAGCTGTGGTGCCATTAGTAGAGGCCTAACATTGCAGATGTTAGGCCCACTCCAAAGACCTAAGCACTCAAATCGATACTAACACTCATGTAGTATGATGGGATGAGATGTCCCACCAACCATCTACTTGTTCTCTAAGTTAAGCATGAAAGATACTGTAGTGTATTCAAGGAAGCAATAGAACTTTCTTTCACATCCTGATCAATATTTATCCCTTTGTCAAAATAACAATAACATGGATTTATGTGGCTATCATGTATTGATGTGGGAGTTGGCTGTGCATAAACTGGCTGCTGGATTTCAAACCTTGCAACAATAATTACATTTTAGAAGTAATTAATTGGCTTTAAAGGCCAATGTACCCAGTAAGTTTTTTTTCTCCATATTATTACTATTTAATTTTGAATGTTGATTGGGAGAGGTATATGTCAAAAGCGTCTACAACCATTTAGCACTGTTAAATTTTGACCTGGTACTGATTTCCCTTGGTATTAATGTTTATGTGACATTGGTACATGTTGCTACATAATTCTCAGCTTGCTGGACACATGTCTAATGTTGATCAAGATCAAAATTGAAAGAAGCCTCACTCGTTACAATTATTACTATCTGTGAGCATGGTTGTGCTCTTTTATCCCGCTTTTTTTTGTATTGTGACTTCTAATTTTCTTTCTTGCTTTTCATTATTGTTGTTTACCTGATATCAGTGCATGTTGTTACATAATTCTCAGCAACCTTTCCCATTGATCTTTCGTACATTTGCTAAATCTAATATTCTGTATATACAAAATTGGATTTGGAAACTATGGCTGATGATATAGACCAAAATGAGATCTGATGCATGTGTACATTTCTGCAATGAAACTTTTCAATGCATTTTCTAAACTACTTTCTATTTTAACACTTGAAAATTAATGCATCCCTGATGTCAACCAAAACAATTGGATTCTAACCTTAAATTCATTGGAATCTCATGATTGTGTTTCTTATTTTCAAGTGGCTTTGTGCTGTTGCTGGTGTTACTGATTTGTGCAGGTTCAGTCGTCAAAATGTTTGCTTGTGAAAGCAAAGGACATCGAGAACTTGATTTTATGACCTCCCCTCCACCAAATGATGGATGGAAGAGGGTTAAGATGGAAAATGGGATGTGAAATATGAGAACTGAAGAAGTTAATGCCATTTATGCCCTCTTCTTAAAATTTTAAATTGCAAAAATCCATCCCTCAAAAGATAGACAGGGACCTAAATTTAACAGAGTTGGGTAAAGGTCTGAAATGCAGGTGATGACTTTCCGAGGTAGGTAGATGTTTGCACTCCTTTTGAATGGGGCACTGCATTACTGTTTTTACTGGTCCCTCATGAAAGCTTTTGGTCTAAGCCTGCCTCAAGGTCCAGTCTCTCAATTGTAGCTTGAGAGATGAAGTTTCCTTGGCTGGAACATTCTTTTATTTTTCCTCTCTCAAAGGATCAGGGCATTACTGGCAGTACCTGTTCTTTTTTTTCATCCCTAACGCTTAGACAATTTCAGAAAGCAGTTGAGTGTCTCTTGCAATGGGTCTGGAATGTTTTTTTAAATAGATTCATTTTGTGGGATGTGGGCATTTATTATCTGTCCCTAGTTGCCCTTGAGAAGGTGGTGAGCTGCCTTCTGCTATGGGTTGATCCACAATGCCATGAAGGAGGGAATTCCAGGATTTGGAACCAGTGACAGTGAAGGACAATCAGGTCGGGCAGTCCAGTTAAGGAAGCCAGATTTAATTCCATCAGTGGAATTGTAGTGGTTAGTATACCTCACTCTGACAGCTTAGTTGCTGATTGTTTTTGCTGGCAGTTAGTAGGATTCTACAAATCTTTGCTTTCCATGGTTGCTACAAATTGAAATTGACCTTTTCCTGAATTTCTGGCTTCTCTACAAACCAACTGCTAGACATGGGTGTCATTAGTCAATTTTCCTTGAGAAGTGGGAGGAGGAAGAGGTGGAGAAAGAGAATGCAAGATAACAACATAGACAACCCTTTTTCTGCTCATGCTACTCATGGTGAACTACAGAGTGAGGTAGTGAAACCGCTATTTCAATTTCCCCAGTCCTCTACAGTTCGTATTACCTATTTAGTCTACCATTGTCCATTACAACATCCTCTGGCCACATGCAATAATTAAATCCATCACCATGTAAACATTCCAATCTGCATTTTTTGAATGAAATCATACTGCATTGCACATACAATTCAAACCACACTTGGACATTCTGTTAGTACCTGTCCTCTACTTCCCTTTGCATATCTTCATGTTTTACTGCCACTGAGAGCCAATGCCTCACCAAACCCAGTGGGGAAGACTTTGCTGGATTGCCATGATATCCTTCAAACCATTTTCCATGCTGTAATCCACAGTCAAAATGCCAATAATCAGTGCTTGCGTGCAGCAAGCTGATCTTGCTTGGCTGCTTCTAATACAGCATTCAGGCAATGAGTGGCTGCTATTTCTGTTAACCAAAGAAACTGAAATAGTGGCTTTTATTCATTACACAAGTGTACTAATGCTAATAAAATTAGCCACCACTTCCTTCTCTGAAAGGATGAGCTCAAATCTCTGTCAGCTGGTGCTGGCTCATCATTTGCACTTTATTGACACTTGGACTAGCCTTGGCATCTCTCTTGGCTATAAACCACTTGGAGAAAGTGAGGACTGCAGATGCTGGAGATCAGAGTGGAGAGTGTAGTGCTGGAAGAGCACAGCAGGTCAGGCAGCATCTGAGGAGCAGAAGAATCGATGTTTCTGATGAAGGGCTTATGCCTATAAACCACTTGTCCAGTTTCTCACCACATCCTGCTCCTTTCTTATGATATTCACAAAAGCGTGTGCCCAGGATCTGTATCTGAACTGGTGGTTGAGTGTGAGATCAGGTGATGATGTTCTTCACTATTGTTTTGCTATTCCTACCTTGCTCTGTTACATTTGCAAAATACCCCAAAAAGAAAAGGTGTAAAAGTAAGGTTGTGGTGAGTGGAAAGCAGGAAATGAAGAAGTGCATTCTTGCACTCAGTGTTTCACATCAGGGACGATTGTGGGTTGAAAAGAAAATAGAACGTGAGAGGAAGAATTAAGTTAAAGGATTATCTTCAATGATTTTAGACCCACTTGTGGTTATGGCCTAAAAAAAGTTGTCATTTCCAATAATGACTGGCAGTGTATTCTCCTTCAGACTATCCTGTCGATGTTGATTGTGGAAAAAGTGAGGACTGCAGGTGCTGGGGAAGTTGGAATTGAAAAGGGTGGCACTGGAAAAGCACAGCAGGCCAGGCAGCATCTGAAGAGGAAAGCCAATGTTTTGGGCATGAGCCCTTCATCAGGATACTTGGCCTAGCCTTGCCATCTCTCTTGGGTATAAACCACTTGTCCAGTTTCTCACCACGTCCTGCTCCTTCCTTATGATATTCACAGGATCAGTATCTGAGCTGATGAAGGGTTCATGCCCAAAATGTTGACACTCCTGCTCCTGGAATGCTGCCTGACCTGTGCTTTTCCAGCGCCACCTTTTTCGATTCTGATGTTGAATGATTGATTGTGCATCACTTTATCCTACAAAAGAGGAAGTGTTGTATGTCTTAAATATGTTGTGCAGTCTGTGTGGCTGATATGATGTTATGCTTGAATAGCTGGCAGTGTGTAAGCTATGAGGTATAGATGAGAGATTTGTATAAATGCCTAGGTTATGAATACAAGAAAACCCTTGTTAAGTGTGAACCATGATTGAAAATTTTCAGGAGGTGAGTGAAAGGATATGGTGAATTGAAGCATTTCAGTCAGTGTACACAGGTTAATTTATAGCTTTTGGGGGCTATTCTAATTCCACTCTAAGTGATTCACTTGTTTCTCTAAGGTTACGTTTTCCTAATTTTCTTTATGAATATAAATACCTATTATTTAGATGATCCCCTTCTTTCTTTAAACGTACAATTGAATCAATTGTCTGAAAGTCAGTTGACCACTGAAATAACTGAACTTTTGAAAATGTAAATTGGACAATTTAACGTTAAATCTGATTTTCACTTCACTAATGCACTATTGTGCTTCCCACACCATGACTAATTGGAGGTTGTGTATGGATAAAAATAACAATAACAAATTATGGTTGTGTCTTTTATAATTGCTTTACATATTTTAAATTTTTATCTGTATTATCCATTCTTTTTGATTGAATTTCAGGTTTCAGAAAATATTACTTTTTGATATTGAATTGCTTTTAAACAGTTAACAATCTATAAAACATATAGCCTTCTGGATGTAATTTGCTATTAGTTTCTATTCTATAGTTGTTAAAATTGCCTTTATCCTTGCCCTTGTATACCCTTGTTTTCTTCCAGAGAAGTTATCTCAGCCAAAGGAAAATGTTTCCAGATTACAAACTTCCTCAAATGAATTTCTTGAAACTAAGAAACCATCTCTTGCAGAGGATGGTATTTATTCAGAAGGTCATCCAGTGCCAAAACCAAGGACTATTTCTTATAAACTGCAAGATTCTATACCCTCCAGTGATCAACATCACAGTGCACCAGGACTCATGAATCAAAATGGTTTTAATGGCAACTCTACAACTCCTAAAAAAAGCATTTTGAAACATAGCCCAAGTTCAAGTTCCAATGATTCTGAAATTCTACTAGTCAGTGTTCAGGACTCGAAACGGAAGATCGCAGCCTCTCCTCAAACCATTCCAGAAGGACTAGCAGAGATTAATACAGTTGTGGACAATGAAGAATTGCTTGCACCCAATAGTCTTGAAAGATTGAAGCAAGTCAGATTTTCCACAAATGTGGATGAAAAGAAGATATCGCCGACACTAGAATTTTATAATGAAAACAAGAGTTCCAAAATTGGTGAAGGTTCTCTTCTAGACACTGATTATTCTGAGGAAACTATTGAAGAAAATGCAGATGGCATGGATAATGCAAGGGAAGATGAAAGTCCAGATGAGGCCAATGGGTTTTCTGCTCAGAGTCATTTATCTTTTTTATCAGAAGACCCATTGAACATGGATCAAGATGATAATGTTATGTCCAATTCAGACTTTCAGTCTATCCCAGCAACAAGTTCACATATAGCAAACCATACAAATAATCACTTAGCAAGTTCTGGTTCTGGTAAGCTAACTAATCGAGTCCGTGAAATGGACACAGGCGAGATACTAACAGAAAATAAAGTCAACAGGAGATTGAATTCTGCATCAAATCTGGCCAATCATAGTGTTGGTAAGATGGTTATTACAAAAGGAAAATATTCTAATCAACCATATGTCAATCATTTTCTTATCTACTGGTGGTATGGTTACACGCTGATTTTATCTGATCAAAAAATAATCTTTCTTTCACAAAATCATTTAATCTAGGAAATTGTTGCAATTCCTTTTGGGGGAGAAAAGTGTAAGACAAAATAAAAGGAAGGCAATTGGAAATTACCTATTTTAAGAAGACCTAAAATACTATAGTATTGTTTAAACAAGCACTTGTGTAAGAATGGGCACGAACATATTATCACTTCACCACTTGCTACTGGGAACAATAACATTTGTTTGTTGGTCAAATATTCTGGTAACATTTCAGAACATGAATTATCTGACTCTTAAATGTGAAGAAAATTGTTAGGCCTAAAAGGACATTTAGTGGTTAATGAACTATAGCTTTCAAAGCGCAGTAGACGAAGGATTGGGAGCTCATTGTTTTGCAAAGAGTATGATAGAGAAAACATTAAATATAGATTCCCCAAAAATTGCATTTCTTTTCTGAAGCATAATTGCTGACTTTGAAGGGAGCAGCAAATTCTGTATGTACCTTCAATCTGAGGTGAAAGCTTTTGTCTTGCGAGGGTCCAACTAAAAGCCTGACTTTGCACATAGAGCCCATCTCATCCAAGTTTTGCAACCAGTTAAATCAGAGATTCAATTTATCTTTGGCTGAAGCAATATCATGGATAATGAGGCAAATAACTGTCATGGCAAATTTTAAATTCTCTGACTTAAAAGCCTAGAGTTCTATGGACATGTGGAGCAACTTAAAATACACTTGTGCTTTATGTACGGTGTGCATGTTGAATTTTATTTGCTCTTTCATGACTGTTTTAAAATTAATTTATTCATTTTAGATTCTCTTTTGGGCAATAGCACTGCCCACTGCTTAGGAAGATACTGGATTGCTGAAACTTGTTGCTTGAAATTTGATGTGTTGTTCCAAAGCGGATTGCAGAACTGCCATTGTTTTGGCAATGAGTTGATCCTTGAGACAAGCAGTTCACCTGAGATTAACCTGGAGTAGTTCTCTCCTTTCTTCTTTTTCTCATCAAACTCTGTATTTATTTTTTGAAATTTGTGGAACTGCTTAAAACAAGCTACTTTATATGGTTTTGCAAGTGTCATATTTGGCAGCATTAATATCCATATCTTTACAAAAATGAGTACCAAAATTTTGTTGCCAAGCTATTGTCTAATCTAATCAGAATGTATATATGGACATTTCTATAAAATGCTTAATAGATTTGCTTGTTCATGGCATAGTGACACAAAAGGCATTTACATCTTTGGCTTTTCTCCTTTCCACAATAAAAAGGATTGCTGGATAGGTTATTTTTGTCATGATGATGCCTCTCTAATGCATATCTTTTCCTGTCCAACTCATGTAACGTTGTCTATAATTTGTTACAATTGATGTGCTTCTTTCCATTAAACTTGGCAGTTTGTGAACTGCAGTTGTTAGTTACCCCTATCTGATTTCTTTTAGACAGTGCTAAATAAATGCATTTGTCTTGAGATAGATTGTTCACAGACGTATAATAGAATTATGGCGTTGATTATTCTACAATAGTTTAAAGCACACTCATAATTTTTGAAGAGAATCCAAAGAAAGCAATCCTTTTATGTTAACTTAATGTGATATGTAAGCAAATTGAATTGTTTATTTTTTTCATGATATTTAACGTTATGATACTTTTTAATTATGTAAAGTGAAATTGTATTCTTCAACAATAATCTTTTTTTACATAGCTCAAAACCTTGACAGCCTGCTGTTAGTTACTTTTGGATCATATTTGATATCTGTTATTTAGCATGCATTTCTTGTAGTTTATTAAAATGGAATAACAGATGTACAATATATTTAAAAATACAGTTTTTATTATAAGTTGCCTTGTTATTTAACATGTCCATAAGCTGATTTGATTATTTAGAAATGTTTTTGAAAACCAAGCTTAGAATAAGTTGACAACGTCAACAGATGATTGCTAGTGTGTTTGTGTGACCTTCTGCCTATTATTGTATCAAAGGTATTAACCCAATTAAATTAAATGGGTCAATCACTCTTAACAAATAGAAAAAATATCATGAACATGTTGAGCATTCATCTGCTAATAGCAACTTGAATCTATAGTCTCATGCTCGATAATTAAATATGTCACCATTTTAAAATCCATTGATTTGGTTTCCTACCTTACAACAAATAACACATTTCTATGTATTTCATTGCAGATAAGCAGATACCTCACACTGAATTTGAATCTCCTCAGGTCTCAAATCAGCAGCCTGCAAAAATATTCCAAGGTAAGCATGTTAATTTTGTGGTGCCCCTCTTCAAGACAGCATCAATGGAACAAAGACATGAAGCTCCCTCTGCACAGTCCCAAATGCCTGATAAATATACTGCTGAGCACATGAAGGCAGCTGACGAATCCATATCCAAGGTATTGGATTGGTTCACCAGAAGCGAAGAAATGCCATCAGTAAATGAAAGGTTGAAAGAAGTGGAACCTCCATCTGAGCCAATAGTAGAGAACAAGCTACCATTAAATGCAAGGCCAGATACTGAGTTCTCACATACTGAATCTGATATATTTACAAAAAGCCTTCAAGAGATGCAGAATGTAAACGGTGAAATCCAAAGATCAGGAGAACAAGGAATCCAATTAAAGGAAGTTCAGACTCCAACAAAGGTGAACATTTTTCACAAATCTGTAATTCCAGAAGCAATAGTTTTGGAGGAGAAAAGTAAAATGAAAACAAAAAATGGTTTTGAGAGCACTTATCCAATTTCGGAGAATGTAATCAAATCTTCCAATAATCAACAGCAGCACATCAGACTGGAACGAGATGAGTCAAAACAAGGGCTATTAGTTTCTGAAAAAGGGAGGGTTGAAGCAAATGTAAGTGCCGATGGAGAGTCAGACTCTCAAGCAACCTCAAATGGCAACTTTTTTCTTGCTACTACTAATAAAAATGATATACAAGTGACTGAATCAAGATCAGAAAGTACTAGTTTAAATCCAGAAGAATCTAAAACATTACCAACCTCTGGTGTCAGTGATATAACAGAGGATGCACTTAACGCTTTTCAAAATCTTTCTTCAAAACACAGAACTTCATACCAGGAAAATAGTTTTGCGAATGCAGTGTTTAGAAAGTCAGCCGAGAATGAAGACACCATTGATATTAAGTCATCTAATTACAAATCAGCAAACAAAGCATCTAATGCAGTGACTACTGCAAGTTTGAACTCTACATTTTTCGACAATGGAGCAGAAAAAGAGTTAGACCGCACCAAAATAAAAAAACAGCAATCTGTTGATGGAAATGAGCACATAACTACAACACGTGAGAATCCTTTCTTGGAACAAGCAAGGCAAGGATCAAATGAACATATAGATGTACCTGTATATGATGGTCAGTCAGCTTTAAGAAAAAACACAACGCTAAACAAAGCAAAAACAAAGAGCTCACTTAAGCAGAATGAAGAAGAAACCAATGTTTTACAAGATAAAATTCACGTTAAAGCCATAGATTTGAAGCAAACATTGAATAATGATGAAAATTCAACTAAGGTTAATTTCCAATTGGAGAAAAATGACACAAATGTAATTCCTAAAAATGAAAAGCCTTTCACTATAGTTTCAATAAAGAAAAAAATATGCAACACATCAGATGATCCACATCAAGATCTCTCTCATTTCACAAACCTAAGAAACTTTTGGGATAAAGGAACTAAAACTCTTGATGATGCTGAACTGGGGCTTGCAAACACTTCAGATGACAAACATTCCATCTTGAAAATAGCAACAAATACTGAGCAAAAAATGCTATTAGAAGCAAAACCTTCGATAACTAATTACCCTGACGATCTTTCCAAAAACGAAAGCATGAAAACGGAGGAGTGTCATGGACCAAGTGTCCAAGAAAGAATGCAACAGATCCTTCAACAGAGAGAATCTCAACCTGATAAAAAAAGATTGAACACCAAATATTTTCCCAAAGTTCTCCCGACAGAACCTGAAGAGATCAAATTAAAATTGAAGACAGCAAATAATGCCTTAAATAAAAATGAACTTTTGTCGACTTCAAATGATTTCCAGAAACACTCCTCTGAAGTAGGGGAAAGTGCTCAAGAGAGGATAATTTGTGATCCAAAATCACAGGAGTCAAATAATTTGAACATTGGATTGCAGTGGAGACATCAGGAAAAAGATGAAAATGAAACTTCACTTATTGAGGAACAGCATAAACATGAGAGAGTTTTGCTATCAGACAACCAGACTTTCATGCTAAGTGATGAATCAGCTGATAGAATGATCAATTCACAATCTTTATTGGAAGATATAAACCAAAGCAGACCAAATACTTATAGCAAAATTGGAAATAATAAAGATGACAATATTTCAGAAAAGCTATTACAAAGCCAAATTCCAAATGTTCTAAAACCACCTGAAAAATCTTTTCAAAATGAAAACTCATCAATTAAACAAATATCATCTAAGGAAGTGAGCAGTAATGAAGAAAATCTTGCTTTATTTGCAGGACGTTCCCCACTTGTAGAGGAAAATGACATTCCCCAAAAGAATTTGAACAATTCTGAGTCATTGGACAACATGATCCATGGTAATCTGAAGACAGTTGAAGAAGATAAATTGTCATCTATTAAAGGGTCTAAATATAATGAAAACCTAGGAATAGATTTAAATAAGGATAACAGAGGTTTTGATTTGCAAGACCAATTTCAAATGGAGTTAAATCTTCCATCTGGAACTACTAGAACAAGCACCTTCAAGGAAAATAGTGATAGTCCTACGAAAAGATCCATGGAAAGTTTCAAGGCAGGTGCACAGGACAACCCAGATCAAGATGCTTCATCAAAAAACGTATTGTTAGACTATTCAAGAGGAAGTGACCACTTACATGCTGAAACCTGGAGAAGTTCACTCAGTGAGCATCAGCATTCATTTGTTTCTACTGGCATTGTGGTTTATTCTATTCCTTTTTTTTCCCTTTTGATCGGTTTAGGTTTTCTATCCACTTTTGATCTTGATTATCTGATTTATGTAATTCCACCAATCATCTCTTGATTTATGTAGATATTGGGTTTAACTTTGGGAACTCTGTGGTAGTATTAATTTTCTAAACAATTCAGTGCAATCCTATGCCAGCCTGGTTTCAAATCAGAAATAATGACACTTTCCTGTTGATTTGCCATGGTGTCACAGAAGTTCAATTATTTCCTCCTGTTAAGTAAATGTGGAATGATTTCTTGCAATACAAATAATAAGTGATTTGGTGATGGTGGTTCTGAAATTTAACAACATTTTTAATGAATTTTCTTTGGCCAGGTATTAGTATATGGGACTCAGTACAATTCCCTCTAGGTGAGAAGGTTTAAGGGTCAAGCATATTCTAGGGCTTGACTAGGATGATACTTCAGTGCAAAACTTAGATGGTACTACACATTTTTGCTATGTTGCCTTAAAATAAGACAAACTGCTGACTTACCTACTTTTTAGTGTTTTAAGCAGACTTTGAAAGATCCCATTGCAGTGTCACAAAAAGAACAAGTTAGTGTCAGTTTTGTAACTTGAATAAACAAATAAGTTATAGGAAGATTAGCATATACTTGGAAATTGGCAGTAGGAAGGCAAATAAAATTTCGTGTAGAGGTCTACAAAGTGCCTCACATGAAGACAAAACATCCAGGAATGTACTGTTAATTTAATGGAAATAAAATGATGAACTTGAAATGATCTGGGATTATAATCAGTAATTAACAAATTTCAGCCATTGAAATAGTGCTTGGTGGCAGAATACAAAACACACGTTCTGATATGCACATCCACCGTAGAGTACCTGCTTGCCCAAACATGTTGGGCAGGACCTCAAACCTGTTGGACAACTGTAGAGGTAGATGTTTCTATCCTCTAGGTCCCCTTATCTGCTTCAGTCACAGTCATACATTCCTGTTCCTGACCAAATCAGAAGATGTTTCCCTGAATGGAGTGACTGGCACCGGTGAAAGAGGTTTATGATATATTGGCTTCCACTTTAATTTCACATTTCAAGTGAAATTAATAATTGGGACAATGTGTAAAATTCCATCTTTACTTCTTGAATTGCTGTTAATGAGAATACTTCAATGAGATTGGCTGCTTATTCAGCTTGGTGACCTCACTGCTGCTAGATATCCTTTTGACTTGATGCCAAGTTCAACTAGCATTGGAAAAAGAGAAATCCACACCACAATAAATTATTAGATCTTTTTTGTGAGCAGGTTTCTTCACTGAGTGGTTGATTCTATTGGACTGGAAGGAAGAGGGAGGGAAGGGGGTCAGGTAGGTTCTGTTGATTTTTAATGGCAGGATATATTTAATTATTTTTCAACACATTTTCTGCTTCACAGCCAAACAAATTGACTGAATTGTATTCCAATATACATAAATCAGTAAACTTAGTGCTACACAGAAAATACAGTAGTGCATTCCTCCCACTGTACAAATTTGAGTCATGGACCATTTTTTTGCCCATGAGCAGTAATCTGCTAGTAGGTTTGTTGAGAAGACAGCATGGTGATTTGCCCTCCAAAGTTTTAAAATATTTCCTTCTGTATCTCACTCTTTCCTCTTCAGTTGGTAAAATGCCTGATTTCAACATATGTTGATTTATGAACTCTGTCTTCCACACAATAAACCACATTGTGATCTAAATGCCAATAATTATTTTTAAATTTAAGAAAAGAAATAAGTACATTAAAGATTTTATCCCACTAGGGGAAGAAACATTTACACGAATTTGAACTTTTTCTCCCAAGTTGGGTGCACAGAGTGAAGAGATCCTAGTGTCTGCTAACCCAACTGATTCACAACTCCCCTGAATGGCCAGATTTTTATGCTAAATGATTGTGAGAGTTTTACTATTGGATTTGTAGCTTAGGCATCATATTCGTTCTTCTGTTTTTGTGAAAATTTGGACTACTAGAAGTGACACAGTTTAATACGTGGACTGATGCATCTTAAAATAATGGCATATATTGAAATTGTCTTGCATTCACCTGCTTCTAAGAATCTTTGCCCAATGTTCCAGAAAGATCCCCTCCATTAGGTACATCTAAATAAAGAAAATTCATTGGTACATAATGTTAATACACTGCACTTTTCTGCAACTTCAAGAATTCATATACAAGCATAACTGTGTAACATATGACACAAGCATATATGCTGTCACATACATGTACCAGTGTAAACTTTCGAAAATTCCATGTCCTGAAACTTTGCTAATGAGTAAGCTAGTGCTTTTGCAAAGTAGCCATAATAACATTCCGCTCATCTATTCCTTATCAGCTGGTGTCTAGAGTCACCGTGCTGAATGAGCTGAAACTAAATTAAGGTATTTTGGAATACCAAAGTGAGGGGTGCCACTTAAATTTGCTGCTTCTTTTAGAATTGTCCATCTTGGCTGTTCGATTATGGTATGGTGCTGACAAGCAGCTGTGCAACTGAGGGCAGAGTAATTGTTGAACCACCATCCTACAGCTGTGATTGATATTCTTGGAAGAGATGACTAGCCAGTTGGTCCAATGAAAGCAGATAATTTGCAAGAAAATGGAAATATTTGTGCTATATTTTAAGGGCAACGTAAAATGACTCTAAGCTCTGTGCACACAATTCAGTTTCTTTAGAAATTATTATTCCATGAGTTACTGTCTTAGGTGACACTGGAGTAAAGTCTATGGAAGATTTAAAAGCACTGGTTGTAATGCTGAAACTGACAAGTAGTGTATCTAAGCTAGCAATGTCATGTGATCTATAGTGGGAAAATACTTTTTACCACTTGAGTACAAACAAATCCTACATGGAGATAAATCAGATTCTGATCATGCTAATCAATATGTGAAGTGATTCCTTAAATGTAGCATTTTAAGTTGTCATTGTGTTTTCCTTTCTAACAGGTGAGGAAGAAGAGGGGTCATCTTTGGCTTTGAAAAGAAACTCGCGCACAAGTGAAACTTACAAAAGTCTGCAAGATATCCATGTTATCTCCTCAAGAAGTGAGTGCATTAATTTATCAACTGCTCTATCCTTCTGTTTAAAACTTTAATTCTATTAATCAATCTCTTTAACCATATCAGAAGCATAAATAGTATCAATCGTCAATTATAGTTATTTGTTTTGTCTTAAAGCTGAAAAATGTATATAATAAATAAATTTTTACTCTGTATCTGGTTTACCATATGTTACACCTTCACTTTGGTTGTATTGTTGAAATGTAGTATTCTTCTGTTTGTCAAACAGTGCCTAATACCTTAGATTCTACAAACCAAGAAATGCTGCTCAGTGCTGACAATGGTAACTACATTGTTTTTTTGTTTTTGTAATAACACGTTGACACATTAAAATTCAGTATAAACAAGATGTCCATAAGTGACTCCAGTGCCTTATCATGCTCCCACTTTTGATCTCTCGCTGTCTCTCTTTGTCTTGATCTCGAAATACTTTGTTTTGGTTTCTGTTTTGAATACTGTGTATATTGAGGAAGTCAGCTGGAGAAACTGAGGTGATATGGTGATATGCAGGGTTTGGGGTAGGTAACGAGAAAGTAATCCCTGCATAATTGCTGATACTTATTTTGGCTGGATTTTGGGAATGTATTCTATGTATACTTTAATGTTGTAAGCTGTAGAACTTCTTGTCTGTAAAAGTATTTCATATGCTGCTTCATTCAAATGATTTTCTTGAATACATTTGGATTACGATCTGTTTATACTTGCTTAGTTTCCAGTATTCCAACAACCCCAGAAAACGCATCTTTACAATCAAAAAGGATGAAACGGCTGAGTAAGTCAGTACCTGCGTTTCCAGAGGTAAGGAAGATGTAGTTGGTAACTTTGTTCTTTCATTCAGTAATTTGGCTTTCATTAATCTGAATGAGATGACCTTTGTCTCACATTCTGTAACAGCGATTGATGTGGTTCTGCAGGTTAAACAGTGACTTTTAAACAGACCAGTGCCTAAAGATTAAACATCCCTATGACTGATGGGAGGAGTTAGTTTTCAATGTGTGTGTCCTGAAGATAGTGTGTGTACTATCACCATCATTGCAGCAGTGATTAATAGGGACTTTAAGCATCATACTATGGAGATAAGAGACTTCATTAATATTTTTAATTTGAATTCTCTATTCAGTTTGGAGTTTGATTTTTAAAATTCACCACTATCACTTTTACGTTAATTCACAGGATATGGGGAAAATTGGGCCATAGATTAAAAATCTATAAAGGAATCCAGGGTTATGGGGAGAAGGCAGAAAAGTTAAATTGAGGATTATTGGATGATCTCATTGAATGGAGGAGCAGACTTAATGTGCTGAATGGTATAATTTTGCTTGTGTATCTTATGGTTTTTCTTGCCAATGTAATCTATTACCCATTCTTAATTACCCTTGGGAAGGTCGCAGTGGTGTGCTACCTTCTTGAACCACGTGAGCTCAGGTGCTATAACTACATCCACAGTACTTTTTGATAGTATTAAGGATAATATAGTTCATGTCATGATGGTGTGTAGCTTGGATGGGAACTTACAGGTGGTAGTGTTCCTGTGTGTCTGCTACCACTGATTTTCTAGATGGTAGAGCTTGCAGGTTTGGAAGGTACTATTCAACAATGAAAGAGTTGAGAGCTGCTGACTTCATAAGGTGTGTTGGCTCTTTCAGCCAACTTTGTATACCAAGAAGAACAGATGCCTTTGGCCTCCAACCTGTTGATACATCCTTTTGTTTTCCTCTTGCACCTACCCCCCAAACACTTGTGATCTGTGATTGTGAAGCGTACATATTTTTAGATTTAATATATCAAAGACTCCACCTAGACATGCAGGATGAATAGGTTGCTATTGGTTGTCCTGGTCTGTGTCAGTTCATGCTTAGTAACAAATAACTTCTCAACACAGTTAAGTTTCATCACATCTGTCCAATTTGTTTTTGCTTAATATATTCTCTCATATTTTAGAAGCTGCAGTTTGAAGTTTGTGAACAGGTAGTGGGTTTAAAATGTATTCTAAAATGGGTACCCTGCCAGAAGTGCTACATTGAAGTTTAATTTTAACTTCAAGCATTGAGAACATGACTTAAAAGCATTTGTGCTTTCACTGCTACATGTAAACAAGCTTTAATCTTTAGCTAAGGCACATTAGATGGTTAGTTGTTTTACTAATTACTTCGAGAACATGAGATTTAAATTATTTCAATTAAGCAAGGTCACAAAGCAAAAATGGATCATGACCTCCTAAAATTGTGCCTATCCAACAGAATGAATAAATATTACCATTCAATTTCTTTTTCAGAAATCCAAATAAAATAAATATTAAAAGTGGATTATGATCATAAATTACTGTCTTTGGGCAGAAATAAGCAGGACTGGAATTTTTGAACAAGTATGTTGCCCTGTTGCCAGGACTGAAAGTGGAACTTGACCCTGTGTAGTTCGATGGCAGAAACTGTGCAACCTTTTACAAGCAGCACCCATTCAACAGGAAGAAGAGTAGGTTGCACCTATGCTACGTAGACAAGGACTGGTGACTTGAGGAGTTGTACCCTCGAGCAATGTTGACGTAGTCACAGAAGTAGCCATTGCTGCTAGTGATTCTTTTGTGGACCATTATGCACACCCATGAAGGAGACTTCACCACACACTCTCTCCCCAAGAATCACCTTATATGGTGACATCCATACATGAAACTGGTAAAATATTGAGAATAGGAAGTGACTCTTTATTAATAGCTCATTGGTTAAATTGCCATGATGCGAAGGAGCCGCTGTTGGACCGGGGTGGACAAAGTTAAAAATCACACAGCACCAGGTTATAGTCCAAAATGTTTATTTGGAAGCACTAGCTTTTGGAGCACTGGTATTTCATAATCCTGAAAGAGCAGCGGTCCGAAAGCTAGTGCTTCCAAAAAAACCTGTTGGACTATAACCTGGTTTTGTGTGATTTTTAACTTTGTTAAATTGGCCACATGAGAATATATCCTGGTGGAATGAAGATGGCAGAGTTTCTTTCTATGGACTTTTCCCTTCTAAACCATTTCAAGAGAGCTGGTACAATCTATTTGTAGGGTTGAGAAGAGAAATGATGCTTGAGTAGTGTAATTGACATGAGAGCTGTTACCATAATTTATTGAACTCTGTCGACACATGCACATTATTTTTATTAATCAGTGATTCAGCAGTGTTTTATTTAATTAAGGTCTATATAAAAATTAGTGGGTTGAAACTGGAGTTCTGGATGATCAAATGTCAAGCAGTCTCCTATTGAGAATGAAATGTAGTTTGTCAGAATGGTTTTAAAAATGTTAAGGATATGGCCCTTTTTTTAAAACAAATACAACTATCCTAATTAGACTGAATTGTACTAGTTATTTATAATTAATGTATTATTTGTAATTTGCTGTGCCAGACTCAGAATAAACCATAAGATAAATGGAACTTTAACTTCAATCTTCAGTAATTCAGAGCCCTTGAGTTTACGCACTCTTACATACAGCTTAAGTTATGTTGATGATGGAAAGCAATTGACAACACATGATTTATTATGGAATTATATAGAATGATGATGCAGACTCTATGTCGGAGGGCAGCTTCCAGATGGACAAGCATGGGACAATCGCCAGCTCTCTAACAAACATTAGCGGCTCTTCTGGCATGGCATCAAGATCCTCTGTATGTAAAAGTTTTGTAATAATGCTTTTACTAATCTTGCAACCTGATCTTTATATGTTCTTTCCCACACCCCTACTAATCCTGCATCCCTGATGAAATTAATAGCTCTACCATGTTGTTAGCTGCACTAACTGTATTTGACATGAAATCTTGGATGAAATTTAATGGAGTTGATTGGAGTGGACATGATGATGAGGGAAACTGGGAAAAGCAGCTGAAAGGACATATGTCTGATTCCTGGCATCAGGGATAACTGTCTGTTAAAAGGATTTGGGCAGCAAGGGCCTGATAATGGGAATCCATCACCACCAACCCTCTCGACAGAAGTGACATGAGGCTTGTAACTCTAAATCTTGGCACTTGATTGAAGAGTTCTGATGGAGCCATTGAGCAGAAGACATATGGTTTCCCACTGGGAAAGGCAAGCTGTGATAGTTCCTCAATAATCACCAAGAACATCACAGAAGAAGCCTATTTGGCTCAGGTGGTCTCAGGTGCTTATGTTCCCCATAAGCTTTCTCCTCCATTTTATCTAATCTATATCTATTCCTTTCCATCATCATCTTAACAATGCAGCTTTACTCTTTGCCTCAACTCCTTTTTTTGAAGAAGTTCTACATTTTTGCCACTCTTTATGTTCTTCTGAATTCCTTTATTGGATTTATTGGTGACTATCTTATACTTAAGGATCCTTGTTTTGGTCTCCAAGTGGAAACATATATTCTTGTGTCTACCCAATTTAAAAACCTTTCAACTGTTATTGCTTTGCTTTCTCTTTCCTAGAGGAAAGAGCTTCAGTCCATTCAGTCACACCCAGAGACCTGATCTTCTCCATCCAGGTTAAGAGGAGAAGTGAAGAGGAAAATAAAAGATAGAATATGAAAATAGAATGACAGTTGACAAAAATCTTCTGTTTATGTAAATGGTAAGCAGGGAGGAGGCAGAGCTGGAGATTATTAGGGACAAAAGGATGATATTTGTATAGCTGCAGGGCAAAGGTTTTTTTTTAAATCGGTGTTTTGGGAACGAGCGATTGCTGACAAAATATCAGTTGAAGTGGCAGAGGAAATGGAGGCAATGAAATTTGACAGGCAGGATATGGCGTGATATGATAGTTGTCCATGTTGTCTCCTGTAACATATGAATGTGGGTGAGTCGTACAGAACTAAAGAATTAAAAAGGAGAAAGTGAGGACTGCAGATGCTGGAGATCAGAGCTGAAAATGTGTTGCTGGAAAAGCGCAGCAGGTCAGGCAGCATCCAGGGAACAGGAGAAGGGCTTTTCCTGAAGAAGGGCTTATGCCCGAAACGTCGATTCTCCTGTTCCCTGGATGCTGCCTGACCTGCTGCGCTTTTCCAGCAACACATTTTCAGTAAAGAATTAAAAAGACCGTTTATTTGTACACTACAATCACAAGCACTTGCAGTCTGGGCTCAAGTGAAGCAATTTGGATGCACTGTAACATGGTTTCATTAATTTGTCATGCTGCAAGAGGACTCAGTAAGATGCAATGTGAAACATTTATACCATTTGACACATACTGTGATATGGTAATGATATCATGGGCATATCCCTTAACAGTATATTGCACTGTTACTACAATGACAACACAATAGGATGTACTGGAATAGCTAGCCATGCTTAATGACATGCTACCTGGTCCAAATGGCTTGCATCCCAGATTGCTCCGCGAGCTTAGAGTGGAAATAGGAGAAAAGCTATTCATGATATTTCAATCTTTCCTAGATATTAGAGAGGTACCAGAGTAATGGAAAGTGGCAAATGTGACATTCTTATTCAGTCCTTGTAACGAGAACCTGATCAGTTTAAGATCAGTGGACAAGCTTTTAGAAACATTTATGGGCAGCATGGTGGCTCAGTGGTTAGCACTGCTGCCTCACAGCACTCCGGGACCCAGGTTTGATTCCAGCCATGGGTGACTGTGCAAAATCCACACAGACATTCTTCCCATGTCTGCATGGGTTTCCTCCCACAGTCCAATGATGTGCAGGTTAGGTGAATTGGCCATGCTAAATTGTCCATAGTGTTCAGGGATATGTAGGTTAAGTGCATTAGTCAGAGGAAATGAAGAGTAATAGGGTAGGGGAATGGAACTGGGTGGGATCCTCTTTGGAGGGTCAGTGTGGACTTTTTGGGCCGAATGGCTTGTTTCCACACTAGGGATTCTATGATAACATTTAATCAGGGTAAAACTTAACAGGCATTTGGAGATGTTTCAGTTTAAAAGAACAGGCATGAATTTTTAAAAGGTAGATTATGCCAAACTAATTTAATAAAATTTTTTTGATCAAGTAATGGGAAGAGGTGATAACAATGAATGGATGTCACATAGTATCAATAGGAGGAGTTTAGAGGGATGTGGGCCAAATGCAGTCAAATGGGGCTGGCAAATTGGTTTAGGATATCTGGTCAGCGGGGATAAGTTGGACCAAAGGGACTGTTTCCGTGTTTTATAAATCTATGACTCTATCAAAGGCTAGCTACTAAAATAGGTCATGGAAAATCAATGTCAGTTTTGATTTAAAAAGTTGATTTAAGGACAGAAAACAGTGAAATGTTCTTTATTCTCTGATGCAATGTGGGCATTCCTGTCATAGTCAGCATTGAGAAGAACAAGGAATGTTTTGATTGAATGGGACTGAAGGCATTGTGGCTCAATTTGCAGATGACACAAAGCTAGGTAAGAAAGTATAACAAAGAAAACGTATTATGAAGAAAAGATAACCAGGATGTAGATCACTAGAGAAAACTTGTGCGATTAAATGAAAATCTGGCAGATGGAGTAAATTGTGGGAAAATATTAAGTTATTCGCTTTGGCAAGAAGAATTTAAAACAAAGTATTATTGAAATGGATAATTGCAGAATTCTGTGGTGCAGAGGGATCTAGGTGTTGTCATGCATGCATAATAAGAAATTAGAATACAAGTTCAGTAAGTTATTAAAAAGATAAACGTGGTGCTATCATTTATTAAGAGAAGAATTAAACATACAGGTAAGGATGCTGTGTCATTTATAGAGGGCATTGGTGAAACGATGTCTGTCACAGTTTTGGCCTCCTTCCTTAAGGATGTAAATATATTGCAAACCGTTCCAGGGAAAGACGTTTAAAAGAATCCTTACAGTATGGAAGCAGGACATTCGGCCCATCGAGTCGACACCGACTCTCAGACCATCCAGATCTACCCCTTACCCTTGTAACCCTGCATTCCTTGTGGCTAACCCATCTAGCCTGGATGCTATGGTCAATTTAGCGTGGCCAATCAACCTAACCTGCACATCTTTGGACTATGGGAGGAAACTGGAGCTCTCGGAAGAAACCTACGCTGACACTGGGAGAATGTATAAACTGCACATACGAGGCTAGAATTAAACCAGGGTGTCTGGAGCTGTGAGGCAATAGTGCTAACCACTGAGCCACCAGGCCACCCTTAGACAGTTATTAGATTGATACTTGAAATGTGCAGTTATTATGAGGAAAGATTGGATGTGCTAGATCAATTTTCAATGGAATTTGAAAGAGCGAGGGGTGCTTTAATTGAATATTTTTAAGATCTTGAATGGTCTTGAGATGGTGGACATGCAATGGATGTTGTCTCTTGTGAGTAAGTGCAGAACTAGGGGGCACTGTTGTAAAATTAGGACAAAGGTGAGTAGAAATTGTTTTATCCAGGTGTTGTGTATGTTTAAACCTGCCTCAAAGTAGAGGAAACGAGGTCATTGGATAACTTTAAAGCAGAGGTGTGGAATAACTCCAGAGGTTGATATCCCTTCACCAAGTCACCCATTATTTACACGTGGAGAGTTCTTCACACTGATCCAGCTGTGAGTGAACAGGACACTCCTGTTCCTTTTTTTTTCTTTTTTTTCTTTTCTTTTTGCCTACTCTTTTTCTTTTTTTTTAACCCCACACTGCCGCCTAACTGCGGTAGTGCTTATTTTTTCCCCAGCACCCATGTTGTGTGTGTGCAGGTGTGAGACAGACACTCCTGTTCGTTTTTTTTCCTCCTATTTGTTTTTTTTTCTTTCTGAACTGTGGCACACCTGTTTTTTTTTTCTTTTAATCTCCTGTTTGTTTGTTTTTTCCTTTCCTTTTTCTTTTCTTCTTTTCTCCTGTTTGGTTTTTTTCTATTTTTTTATATAATTTAACCCCCACACTACCACCTAAGTGCGGTAGACACTCCTGTTCTTATCTGTCAGTCAGGACACTCTGGACCAGATTGACAGCTCCAGTCAGGGAACTTGTATGCTGAGGTCCACCTGGATGACCTCATTGCAAATACTACAAGGTGGAACATTTTTATTAGTAGAGGAGTTAATTATTGGGGAGTAAATGGGAATGTGCAATTCAGAATACAAACAAATCTGCCGTGATCTTATTGAATGGTGGAGCAAGCTTGAAGGGCTGAATGGTTTATTTCTGTTAATAATGTGTATGTGATGCCCGTTCCTAATTTCCATTTTAAATGAATGACTTCCTCTGCTTTTTCGGAGAGCAGTGAAGATTCAACTACATTGCTGTTGATCTAGAGTTGCATGTACAAAATGGGAAATGTTCTTCCTTAAAAGATATTAGGGATGCAGGTACACTATTCTAATGACAATCAACAAATGTTTCATAGTCAGTATTACCAATCAGTAAGACTCCAGATTTACTTATTCAAATTAAATTCCATCAGCTGTCATGGAAGAATCTGAAGCAATATCCTCAGAGCCTGTAGTTTGGAGCTACTAGTCCAGTGACATTACTACTGCCACTGTACAAGATGATTAGGGGTTTAGATAGGATTGACCATGAGAACCTTTTTCCACGTATGGAGTCAGCTATTACGAGGGGGCATAGCTTTAAATTAAGGGGTGGTAGGTATAGGACAGATGTTAGGGGTAGATTCTTTACTCAGCGAGTCGTGAGTTCATGGAATGTCCTGCCAGTAGCAGTGGTGGACTCTCCCTCATGGGCATTTAAACAGGCATTGGATAGGCATATGGAGGATAGTGGGCTAGTGTAGGTTAGGTGGGCTTGGATCGGCGCAACATCGAGGGCCAAAGGGCCTGTACTGCGCTGTATTTTTCTATGTTCTATGTTACACACACTGGAGGAGGGTAGGCATTGACCTTCTGCAAAGGCCAATGCCAAGGTCACTGGTACTTTTTTTGTAGATATTCTTATTGAGAAAAAAGATTTAAGATTTTACATTTTATACAAAATTACAAAATAGTATAACCTTATAATATAACAACAATAACAGTAAACAAACTATGTGGAGAGAGAGAGGGGAAAAAAAACCTACAGAAGCTACAATTCAATAAATAACAAAAAAACTAAATCATTATATTAAATTACATTCAGTTAAGTTACTGCACTCAGCACAATCGCACTAAAGCTCCCCACCACCGGGAGCATCAGTAGGCAAACCTGTATTTGTTTGGGATTCTTCCTCCCAGGGGTCCACGACTGCCAGACATAGTCCTCATGACTACGCAAAGGCCCTGACCAATATAGCTGACAAGTCTGCATCTTTATAATTCAGAAAGGGCCACTATGTTGTATAAAACAGTTCCGTTTTCTGGTGCACCATACTCATAAGGATGTCCAGAGAGATGTGCTCCATAACTAATCTATGCCATCCAAGAGTCCTGGGGGATTCTTCAACACTCATCTCATTAGAATGAAAGAATATTAAACAGTTTCTTCCCATGAGTGTCCAAACAAGGGAGATTTGCAAGCCCAAAAAATGGACACCAGATCCACCTTAACCTCAGTTCCCAAGACCCCTTGCAAAACACTCGCTATGGCACCCCAACACCTACGAAGCTTGTGGCATGACTATAAGCAGTGAGTAAGAGTTCCAACATCAGTTTTACATTTGGGGCACATTGGGGGTGCTCCTGTCTTAAATTTTGCAAGCTGCTCCAGTGTCAAATGAGCCCTGTGGAGTACCTTCAATTGCATAGCCTGCGTCCTGTTACAAATCGAAATTTTCCTTGCGTTCTCCCGAAATCTTCCCATGCCTCTGACGAGATTTCCACCCTCAATTTTTGAGTCCAGATTTTGCACAGCCACTCACTGTCCTTTGAAACATTGCTTCCTAACAAGTGGTAGAGGGTGCTGACTGAGAGAGCGACCATAGGCCGAAGCGCACTCCTCTCCATATCTGACTTATAGGGACTAATCATCAATGTAGTCTTTTTCTGTATAAAGTCCCTAACCTGAACGTACCATAAGAGCTCATATTTCTGACTCAGCTGCTTGAAAGACATCATGACCTCCCTGTCAAATAAATCTCCCAAACAGGTGACTCTTCTAGACTCCCAGAGGTTAAAGCCAAAGTTCATCGACCCTGGCCAGAATCCTAACTTCCTACTATAGGAGTGAAAGGGCAAGTGTTTTTGTAAGTTGCCCTCATACTCCATGCTTTAACCATGTTAAGGACAATCGGGTTTCTGCAATGGTCCATAACAGTCCTCCTCTTGTCCATAAACAACAAATTGATGTGGAGGCATCTATGTCCAACCAGATTGACCATGGGTCCTGGCAAGCCCAGTCAGCCACACAGGATAGTAAGGAACTCCATTGATATTCCTTAAAATGTGGGAAATCCAAACCTCCCAACCCCTGTGGAAGTTGCAATTTAGCCAGCTTAATAAGAGGCCGCCTATGATGCCAGATGAAAGATCCAAGCCAACTGTAAAGCCTCCGTAGTGCTTGCCGAAGCAGCGTCAAAGGGTGCATTCGCATGGGATGTAATAAATGAGGAAGAACATTCATTTTGACCAGAGCTATAACTACCAAACCAAGATATTGGAAGATCCTTCCAGCGCCAAAGGCCCTGCCTTATCATCTTGAGCAACTGTTTTTCTTGATTTCTTGATATAATTGATTTCTTGATATTTCTTGTTTTCTTGATATAATTGATTGAAGGCCGGGGTGATTAAAAAAAAGCCTAAATACAAGAAACCTCACTGAAGGTCACTGATATTTTTAATCTACAAAATGACCTGAATATTAGAACACGGAATAAAATTTCCTAATTTACTAATGATACCAATCTCAAAGGTTTCACTAACATTGAGGAAGATGTCAATCAACTGCAACATTACACAAGCCAGTAGAATTGACAGGCAGTTGCTAAACAGAATTTAATATAGAAAATTTGAGGTGATATGTTTTGCAGAAGGGATAGCGGGAGACAGTATTGATCACATATTTCTGAAGAGTATTCAGGGGCAATGGATCCTGGAGACTTGTGCATGAATCTTGGAAAATGGCAGGACTTGGGATGGAGTTAGGAGAAAGGTTAACCATAATATATCAATCTTTTCTAGATATTTCAGAGGTGTTGTAGGAATAGAAGCTGCCAATTGTGACACTCTTATTCAGGAAGGGATGCAAAAATATTGTAGTAACTAGAAGCTGGTCAATTTAACAGTAATGGTGGGACAAGGGTTTATAAAGAATAATCAGGGTAAAAAAAAATAACAAGCACTTATTGAGCTTATAGAAGAAAGTAATTTACAAAATATATGGGATTGTGGGCCTTCAAAGTAAAGCAGAGGTTATGCTAAAACTTTATGAAGAATGGATTGGGCCATTCATAGATGATTATGCCCAGTTCAAGTCATCGTCTTTTAGGGAAAAAAATGAGAATCCTTGAGTGGATGTGTAAGAGATTTACCAAAAAAAAGGTTCCAGGCCAGGAGTTTTAACTACAAGTTTGATTTGGAAAAGCTTTAGTTGTTCTCCGAGTTATACCACATTAACCAGGCCCTTCGGTCCACCATGTCTAAGTCGACCAACAAACACCAAACTACACTAATCCCATTTACCTGTACTTGGTCCATAGCCTGTTATGCCATAGCATTTTAAATACGCATCCAGTTGCTTCTTAAGTACATCTATAACTCTCTGGGTAATTTTATTTTTTAAAAATTCCTCCAATCTCCTTGAAACTACTTACTCCTCACCTTAAACCAATGCCCTTAAACCTATGCCTGTCATGAGGAAGAGATTTTCATGATCTATTCTGTCTATTGCTCTCATAATTTTGTAAACCTCAATCAGATTCCCCCGCAGCCGCCTTTGCTCCAAGGAAAATAAACCCAGCCTATCCAGTCTTTACTCATAACTGAGAGTTTTCATTTAGGCAACATCATGGTGAATCTCCTCTGCAACCTCTCCATGCTATCCTGACCACCTTGTATTGTGGCAACCCAAATTCCATCCAATGTTTTATGAAGTTGTAACAAGACTTCCTTGCTCTGATAATCTGTCTCCTGGCTAAAGAAGGCAAGCATCCTGTGTGTCATTTTAACCACACTGTCTACCTGTGTAAACACCTTTAGAGATCAGTGGACTCGTAGCCAAGATCCTTCTTTTTCCTCCAATTAAACCTGTGCTTCCAATTAAACCTGTTGGACTATAACCTGGTGTTATGTGATTTTTAACTTTGTTCACCCCAGTCCAACACCGGCATCTCCAAATCCATTCTTTTTCCTCAGTATTCTCGAAGAACCTACTGTACATTGTGCATATCCTTCCATTATTAGACCTCCCGAGATGCATTACCTTGCATTTATCGGGATTAAATTCCAATTGCCATTGCTCTGCCCAATTTGCCAGCTGATTAATATCAGACTGTAGCCTGAGACCATCCTCCTCACTATCAATCACATCCCTAACTCTAACCCTTGGAGTAAAGGAGATCTGATGGAGGCACAGAAGATTATGGTAGTCTTGCGATTTTAAAAAAAGAAAAGTTACTATTAGCTAATGTCAGAAGGATGAGGGATAAGAGATTTAAGGTTTGATTAAGTGATGCAGAGTGAATGCAAAATATCCTTTTTGGCAATGTGTGGTAATGACCTGGATTTCGCCGCCGAGAAGAGTGATAAACTCAGACGGTTAATGACTTAACAAGCATGTCAGGTGGTGTTTGAGAGAAATAAACTTGCTACAAGGTTAGAACACGTGAATGGGACTGACTGGATTTTTCTGCAGAGAGAGCTGCTAAAGATTTGATGGGCCAAATGATTTCTTTCTGTATTGCAACAACTGTGACTCACCTTTACTTTGTTTTTGCTTAGTGTATGACATTTTACTTTTAACCTAATCTGTGGCTTTTTCTTCTTTGTTTCATTATTGGCTAATGTGGTTCTTATTTTAACAGAATGTAATTCTTCTGAAATCTTGATCCCTGTTTTTAATTTTTCTCTCAAATATTTTATTTCTTGGATTGTCAGGGGTGCTTTTTCATTTGAAGGACATTCCCTCGTTTCATTTCCATCACTCCAGATCAGTGTTCTTCCAGTCACTATTTTGTTTTAAAATGGCAGAGAGATAGTCAAGTTCATTATGATATAATCACTATTTTCCAGCTGTTTCCAGTGATTATAAACCAAAGAACTTTGGATGCGGAAAATCTGAATCAAAACAAGAAATTGCTGGAGTATTCAGCAGGTCTAGCAGCATTTATGAGAGAAAGCAGAGCTAATGTTTTAGGTCCAGTGACCCTTTGAAACGTTAATTCTGCTTTCTCGTCATAGTTTCTGCCAGACCTGCTGGAATTCTCCAGCAATTTGTTTTGTTTTCTGTAATTCTCTTTTTTTCAGGTTTATTTCCTATTTGTCGACTTTTTTTTAAACTATGGCATTCCCCTTTCCAGTATTGGATTCCTGTTCCCAAATGGAATCCCTGCTTCCCACCTCAATCTTTCTATTCAATTTCTGGATTGTCTCTCCTATAATGCCAATTATCATGTGATTCAAGTTGTTAACTCTGAGACTACAACCCACGAGGGCCTGTTTTATTTAAACTTTCCAAGCAGGACTCACGTTCAAGATCATCATTTATTTTGTTGGGGCATATGAGGAGAACTAGTTCCAGTGGGGCATACCTGTTGAAATGTTATTATGCCGAGGTGTAATAGGAGCAGGTGGAACCTGAACCTAGGACTCTTAATTCAGAGGTAAGTTTGCTACTCATCTGTTGGTTGTTAGATCCCACAGTGGTGAGATACCTTAGGTGGACATTTATTTCTCACTCAAGGGCCTTAAGTGAGGACACCCCATGAATCAGGTTTATGCAGGGCATCAAGTAACATAAATCCTTTTCTATTCTGACATTGGCCCCAATAGGGAACGTGACAACATGATGTCTTCCACCCTTTTCAAATACTTCTCCAGTTACTCTCGATACACTTTATCATTGCACAATTTTTGCAGAAGGGCTTTGGCAGAAATCTGTCTGCTTTCTTGTTGGACTTTGCCACTGGGTTTATGAAGAGTACCATGTGGTACAAGAGATCTGGTTGCCAGGCCAAAAATATAGTATGTTTAGTACATCAAACTTGTAACATTTAATTCTTTCATACCAGTAATTGTGTCTAAAGTTAAACAATAACTTACTCCTATTAATCTCCCACCCTCCATGCTTCATGTATCAGAAATGATGAGGGATGAGCAAATGACTGTGTCAAGGCATTTTTCAGCTGGTCATTGGATCATGCAGAGCTAGTTCTCTGATTCCCTTTTGTCTTCTCCCTGGCATTGACCAGCAATATTAATTTCCACCAACCGTGTGGATCCATGGAAGATTAAATCTGCATTTTTATGCTGTTCTTCTTACGCTTATACTGCTAAGAGGTTTTTCTGTAAACGTTGCAACCATTTGCATGAAATTACTGTATTATATATAGAGGCTCATTTGGCATTTTTTTTTTTACTAACCATGCAGGATAACTGCTGCTAACACTTTGACAAAATAATTGCAGAGAAGAAGAAGAAAAAAAGACCAAGTGCATTTAAGTCAAATTCAGAGTTATGGGATTAAATTAAGAATCAAATGAATGGCAATAATAAAACATAACCTAAGCATGTTTCTTCTTCAAGTTGCTTCATAGAGGAAGATTTGAGAAAATTGCATTCATTTATTAATATATTTAAATAATAAAATCTATGTAATTCATTGCTGAAAGCCCATTCCATGTCACTCTTTCTTGGAGCTGCACAGCATAGTGTTTGAAAATTGAAGTCTGACTAGAGGGAGGAAAGGGAGAAATTTAGACTGTCCCTGAATATCAGTTTCAAATTTTAACTCTTGACAGGAAAGTTTTATTGATGTCATAGAGTCAAAGATCTGCTGCTCAGAAAAAATTGTCCTTCACTCCATTGTTTTCATGCCGATCAAAATAATCACCTAAATATTCCAATCCCATTTTCCAGCACTTGGCTGACAAACTGACAATCTTGAACAAAAACAGTAAAAATAAATGGACATTCATATTAGCTTTTTGTATTTTTGTATGCCTTTACACTGCAAGTGCGCATCAATATGCTGATTAAATGTAAGGAGGGGTATCTGGTTCTACTACCCTTACGAGCAAAAGAGTTCCAGATTCCAATCACTCTCTGGGTGAAAAGGTATTTCCTCACCTCTCCTCAACCTTCTACCCTTTTACCTTAAATATATGCTCCCTGATATTGATCCCTCTGTCAAGGAGAAAAGTCTTCCCTAACTATGCCCCTCAAACTTTTATACATATGGTGGCACTGTTGTAGTCTCTGAAAATACCAGGAGAGTCATATTGCTCAAATAATGACACATGAATATAAAATTCTGTAGTCCTATATTATATTTCTTCATTTAGCACAATTTATATAGCTTGACTGAAGTTTTTAAAAATTGCAAGAGTCTATTAGTAGTTCATTTACTCCACTCCTTCTGTCCTAAATCTAATTACAGTTCAGTTAAGTTAAGTCACTGGATCTGAAGATCAAGAAGGTGTTTGCTATTGGGTAAAGGGGTTGACTTCCAAATAAAAATGTGGAAGAATGAAATGTTGCTTAAATTCCTACAGTTCTCTGCATTAATTTGTTTCCTGTCAGAGTGCAATTTTCTTCCCTTGAACACAAAAAGCTAATATGAATGTCCATTTATTTTTACTGTTTTTGTTCAAGATTGTCAGTTTGTATTCAAGATATTTTGCATGCATTTTACAGTTTGCCAATCTATTATGCTTTTCTTAGTGGTGATGGTAATAATGATTCAGAAACCTTGCTTTGATGTTTTCTTTTCTTTATTCATTTTTTCATAATTATTCTACTTCTCACTTATTTTTACAAACCCAATAACATAAATCAGGTCCAAAGACCATCATTCAGCATTTCTAAGTAGTGCAGGAAATGGCTAAATCTGAAAAATGAGAGAAAACTTTTAGTTAAATCTGCAAAACTGTAGCAGTGCCAATAATGGATGAATGATCTAATAAAATCTTTAGTTTATTTGCACAACCTAAAAAACTAATTTTGTTTTAATATTGCTTATTTAATTTTTAAACTATTTGAATGCTAACAGGTTAGTGGAAGTACAATGAGCATCTACAGCAGTGACATTGGAAATATTGATGTCAGAGGGAAGATACAGTTTTCATTGGATTACGTAGACAAGTTGAAAGAGTTCCATATTTTCGTGGTACGCTGCTCAGACCTAGCTGCTGCTGAAGAGAAGAAAAATCGATCTGATCCGTTAGTAATGCTTTCTTTTATTGATTATTCATTCCACATAGAATTCTCATGTATCTACAAGAATAAGTACTGTTTCAGATATAATGCTCACATTATGATGATCTGTACAGACACCAAACTTATGTTTGACCTAAGATCTGTACTGAGTTTAACTGACTTTTGTAGGTCTTCATTCAGGGAGGAAAATGTTTCGTGGATTGAAAGAAATCAGGATGTGAAGGATCACTGGAGATGATTCTTTCAATGCACTATTCCCAACTTTGCTACATAACTGATGACCAGACAGTATGACAATCTGGTGTCCACTAGTTTGCTTGCATTCTTTGGTGTAGATTAGAATATTTCCCTTCCTATAACAGTGATTAATTTTTCCATAAAGTATGCGTGCGTGCATGCTTTTTTTGATTGGACTAATGCATTACTCTGGAATGAATGTGGTTTTCCTTGTGAAATTTCTATTCAACTTGATTGGAGATGTTATGATATATCTTTGAAGTAGGTGGCCCACCTGGTGGTAAATGTGGGGGGAGGGGTGGCAGAAAGGATGTTTGAGGACGCATCTACTGAGGTAGTATGGGCTGAGGTTACAAACAGGAAAGGAGTAGTTACCCTGTTGGGAGTTTTCTATAGGCCTCCAAAACATTCCAGAGATGTCGAGGAAAGGATTGTAAAGATGATTCTGGATAGGAGCGAAAGTAACAGGGAAGTTGTTATGGGGTCTTTAACTTTCCAGATATTGACTGGAAGTGCTGTAGTTTGAGTACTTTTAGATGGGGCAGTTTTTGTCCAATGTATGCAGGAGAGTTTCCTGACACAGTATCTAAATAGGCCAACAAGAGGTGAGACCACATTTGATTTTATACTAGGTAATGAACCGGTAGGTAGGTGAGCACCTCGGTGATAGTGACCACAATTCGGTTACGTTTACTTTAGCGATGGAAAGGAATAGATATATAATGCAGGGCAAGAGTTATAGCTGGGGGCAAGGCAATTATGATGTGATTAGGCAAGGTTTTGGATTATAGGATTGGGAAGGAAACTTTGGATGATGGGCACAATTGAAATGTGGAGCTTGTTCAAGGAATAGCTACTGTGTCTCCTTGATAAGTATGTACCTGTCAGGCAGAGAGGAAGTGATAAAGTGCGGGGACCGTAGTTTCCTTCAGAAATGGATTCTCTTGTCAAGAGGAAGAAGGAGGCTTATATAATATTGAGATGTGAAGGCTCAGTTAGGGTGCTTGAGAGCTCCAAGTTAGACAGGAAAGACCTAAAGAGATAGCTAAGAATAGCAAGGAGGGGACATGAGAAGTCTTTGGCGGATAGGATGAAGGAAAACCTTGAAGCTTTCTATAGGTATGTCAGGAATAGAAGAATGATGAAGATAAGGTTAGGGCCAGTCAAGGACAGTAGTGGGAAGTTGTGCATGGGGGCAGAGGAGATAGGAGAGGCGCTAAATGAATATTTTTCATCAGTATTCACACAGGAGAAAGACAATGTTATCGAGGAGAAAACCGAGATACAGGCTATTAGAATGACCTACCTGCAATTGTAGTAGACCTGCCAACTTTTAGGGCATTTAAGTGGTCATTGGGTAAACATATGGATAATAATAGAATAGTGTAGGTTAGATGGGCTTCAGATTGGTTTCATAGGTTGGTGCAACATCGAGAGCCGAGAGGCCTGTACTGCGCTGTAAAGTTCAATGTTCTATTGCACAAAGTTCATCAAAAAGTGAAGTTCAAACACCCATTGTGTCCATGGTGGGGCTCGGACCCACTTTTAAGAAAATGTCTGATGCCTTACTGACCAAGGTAGCCAGGTATCCTGTAGCATTGAAGAAATTTTAATCAACACGTTCAGATATTGCATGACCAAACTTTGGAGCAGGTGGAACATGAACCCAGGCTCCTAGCTCAGAAGAAGGGATGCTACCACTGCACCACAAGAACCCCTACTGTGACATTGGAAATTTAGTGAGATATTAGTGAACCAGTTGGGTTTTTCCCAATAATGGACAATAATTTCAGTTTTCGACACTTAATTTTCTTATTTTTGAATTCAAATTGCACCATTTGCCACAATGGGTTCCCAAATATTACCTGGGTCTCTGGACTAATAATCTAATAATAATTCCATTAGGCCATCACCTCCCCTTCCTCAGAGATGTTATTATATTCCTATAGAGAAGAGGGGACTTTAACCCAGTGCTCCTGGCTCAGAGGCAGGACACTGCCACTGCATCACAAAATCCCCTCTATGACATTGGATCCTCACCATTTGATTGGAAACAGATGTACATTTATGTTATTGAATATGTGATAGAGTGTTGAATGGGAAGGGGAATATACATTTAAGTAGATTAAACATACTTTTAAGATGATATTTTAGTTCACATTTAATATATAGAATACACTTTCAAGAACTGGAGGCCCAAATTCTGGAGTCTTAAAATATTTAGATCATGAAATGGAAGGAACTTTGGCATATATTTGAATATGTCAATTATGATAGTCTAAATGGTTTCTATTTTATTATAATTGTGAGTGAAATGGAAAGATTCAACTATAGGCTCCAGTAATGAAATGATCACAGAGTCTATCGGTTCAATTTTATCTTGTTATATGTCTCTCATTTTTAGATATGTGAAAAGTTACCTGCTTCCAGATAAAATTAAAACTGGTAAAAGGAAAACAACAGTGAAAAAGAGAACCTTGAATCCGGTCTACAATGAAATACTGAGGGTAAGAGTTAATAGCTTTCTTTCTCATGCTTGTGGAGTGGGGGTGTTAATAACTTGATGAAACATTTTGTTTTGAAATAAATAAATAATGAACCTAAATTAAATTTTCAAATACAAATTTACTTTTAGCCAGCTTATTGGAGGATGGCCCTCGAGTGATAACAACTTAGAGAGCTTAAAGGATTAAGTCTTGCTGTAACTATTATAGGGCTTTGGTGAGATCATATCTGGTGAATTGTGTTAAGTTTTTGTTCCCTCACCCAAAGAAGAATTACTTCCCATCAAGAGATACGAGAAAGATCATTTGTTAGACCATTTTCTGAATTGAAAGGAGGAGAGATTAAATATAGGGTGATTCTGCTCACTGGAGATGAAAGAATTCGAGGTAATATTATTGAAACATAAAATTCTGAGATGGTTTGACTGAGTAGATACTGAGAGGCTGATTTGATGTAGGACTGAAGGTGATAAATCTTTGGGCATTAACAGCATCAATGTAAAAATTTGGCCATAATCAATGGTGGAGCAAGGGCAAAGTGGCCTACTTTCTTCTTATTTCTGATAATTTTAAAACTATTTCCTTGTGTGGGCGGAACCAGGTTCAAACTAAATTTGGCCAATGGAGAATGCAATTAGCAAGCAATTTGTTTTGTTGTTGACAAAGCTTGGTTTTAATATGGAGTAAGTTCATTCAGAAGGATAAGTAAAATTATCTAGGTAAATTTGACGAAATTAGGTGTATTTGGATTGAGGTATAACTTTGCCCTGAAAAAGGATTAAGGGATCAAATGGTGTACTTTAGTTCCTATGATGATTTATTTTGTTATAGCAGCCCAGCTGTGTGGAAGTGGTGAGGGAAAAAGAAAGACAGAACACAAAAAATAAACTTTGACTGTATAGCCCATTGAGCCTACTCTGCTACTCATTATGTTCATGAAAGATCATCAGGAATGCTATTGGCACAAATGCCAACATTTAGGATCCCAAGCAGGAGGCTGGAAGAACACAGCAAGCCAAGCAGCATCACGAGGTGGAGAAGTCAATGTTTTGGGTGTAATCTTTCTTCAGGATGGTGAGGTGGGTGTAAAAGGGAGCTGTTGATAAAGGGGTGGTGAGGTAGGGATCGGTGAACACAAGTGGAGGGTACGATCTGGTTGGTCGATGGGAGGAATGAATCCAGTTGATGGCTGGAAGGGAAGGTCAATCAGAGGAATGGAAGGGAGGGGGAGGGGCTGAGAAGGGAGTCAGGGATGGGAAGGAGTTTATTTGAAATTGGAGAACTCAATGTTGAGTCATCTGGGTTTTTGGCTGTCCAAATGGAAGATGAGGTGGTGTTCCTCCAATTTGTGGTCTGATTCGCTGAGGAAATGGAGGAGTCCGAGAATGGTCATGTCAGAAAGGGAGTGGGAAGGGGAATTAAAATGGGCGGTGACGGGGAGGTGAGGTCGGCCCTTGCGGGCCTGGCTGAGATGTTTGATGAAACGTGCCCTGAGTATGCGTTTGGTCTCCCCGATGTAGAGAAAACCACATTGGGAGCTCTAGATACAGTAAACTAGGTTGGAGGAGAGGCAGGTGAATCCCTGTCTCAACTGGAAGGACTGTTTGGGACCCTGGATTGAGGTGATGGGTATGGTGTGCTGGCAGGTTTTGCATCTTTTACAGTTGCTGGTGAAGGTACCTGGGCGTTTGGGGGCGTTGGTGGAGAGAGTGGCATGAACCAAGGATTGGTGAAGGGAAACGGTCCTTACGGAAGAGAAGGTGAAGACTTTCTTGGTTGTGGGGTCTAATTGGAGTTGGTGGAAGTGTTTAAGGATGCGTATGCAGATTTTTTGTCACTAACAAGGTGTAGGATCCCAACAGAGTTTTTCATATAATTGTTCTTGCTTCTATCCAAGACTGCAAAGAAAAATTTAGTAGTAGTCCCTGATGATGGATATCAAAGACTAAAGGTTGATTCAATAAAGTCTAGGCATATGTGTTTCTAGTTGGATTTTTTATTCCAACTCATGCATTACAAAGCTCAATTTACTGATTACCTGTTCCCCATAAATGTGTAACCAGTTCTCAGCCAATTAATCCTAAATTAGCACAGAATTTAGCATCTGTTCCCTATTTGATCTCAGGGACCCATAGCAACCTAGAAAATAAAACTTTCAGAGCCTGCTTCCCATTCATTATGATCATGACTAAGCATCCAACTCAGCCTGTTTCTGCCTTTTCTCCCATCTCCTTTGATCCTTTAGCCCTGAATGCTATCTACAAATCCTTCTTGAAATGATGGAATGTTTTGGCCTCTACTGCTTTCTGTGGTAGTGAATTCCACAGCCTCACCACTTTCTGGGTGAAGACATTTCTCCCCATCTCAGTCCTATGTGATTTACCCCATATCCTTAGCCTGTGACTCCTGTTCTGGACTCCCCCACCATTGGGAATATTCGTCCTGTATCTACCCAGTTTAGTCCCAGGAGAATCCTATAGGTTTCTGTGAGATACCATCCCTCCATTCTTCTGAAATGCAGTGAATGTAATCCTAACCTATTCAATCATTCCTCAACTGCCAGTCCCATTATCCAAGGAATCAGTCTGGCAAGCCTTTGCTGCAAACTCCCTAGATAGCAAGAATATCCTTCCTCTGATAAGGAGACCAAAACTGAACACAGTGCTGCAGCTGGGGTCTCACCATGACCCTGTGTAATTACAGCAAGAGATCCCTTTCACTATGAAGGCTACAATACCATTTACCACCTTTATCACATGCAGCGCCTGCATTTAGATAATCTCCACACATGTGAAATAAATCAAACCACAACACTTGTGGAAGATAGTCAGAGATTCAGGAAAAAAAAGTCACAGTAAATAAATAACAAATACACATTCATGATTTTAAAATGTACAATATTTTTCAAATAGCAAACAGTGACTCGTGTACAAACCACTCTGGTCACATTGCACATTCCTTTCTCTCAATTTATAGCCATTCAGATGATAATCTGCCTTTCTGTTTTTGGTACCAAAGTGAATTACCTCCCTTTTTTTCACATTATAATTCATCTGCCATGCAATTGTCCACTCACATCCAAATTACAGATCTTGCTAGATGATGGTTGTGTTGGGATAAAAGCAGAGTATCTTGTTGTGCTTTACTTTTCCCTCTAATTAAGTTTCTAGTTATTGTTGTTTAACTCTTTGAAGTTTTTATCTTTTGATGGCAGTAGCATAGGTTTTCTGGTATTACAGCATACCACAGTGAAAGGACTGCTTGATTTTCCCCTGTTAGTGACAGAATTTCTTTTTAGTGTCTGTATTTTGACTTGACCCTGCCAAATATGCCATTGAAACAGTATAAAATGACACTTCAGAATAGAAAAATTGGTCACCTGGGTCCATTGTTTACTATTTGGAAAATATTGTACATGTTCAAATAGTGAGTGTGTATTTATTATTTATTTACTGTGACATGTTTGCTGCAAATTTCTAATGTATAGCCTAACATAGAATGATGAAGTGTCTGACTAATGTCTGTGAATGCTCTTTCATGTAAAATTATGTTGTTATGACCTTGTTTTTTTTTTGATTTGTGTATTCTACATCTCTCACCCTACAGTATAAAATTGACAAAGCCTCCCTGATGGCTCAAACACTGAACCTGTCTGTCTGGCACAATGATACATTTGGCCGCAACAGTTTTCTAGGTGAAGTAGAAGTAGAGTTAAGGAAGTGGGATTGGAGCAACAAGAAAATGGACTGGCACGACCTGAAACCAAGGGTAATTTATAATATAAATTAAAGAGGACAAGACTGTGAGATTGCTCTTAACTGGTGGGAAGGGAGCGTGAATGTTGAGTTTGCTGTGTAGTAATGTGGGTTGTAGTATCGCTGATGTAATTTTATCTTTTTTGTGTACCTGCAGCAATTTTTTAATAAAACAATAATAATTGATAGAAATTTGAAATATTAGTACAATGCTGAAACTTCTCAGTTTATAAGTCAGTGTCTGAAGAAAATGAAAAAGAAGGCTGAATATTTCAGGTGTGTATACTCATCATCAGTAATGAAAAGTAAAATAAGCAAACCTCTCAATAAGACTGAGGAGAGAAACATCAGAGCAAAGAAGCAACATAGTCCAGTCAATGGAAAAACTGTAAATAATCTAGAAGATCGACTCAATGAAACAATATAATTGTAATGAAAGAAAGGTAGACTACTATAATAAATTATAAGTAGAATGTTCAGACTAGAACACTACAGAGTTATCAGGGGAGCACTAAAATACTGTGCATGAAGATTGCTTTGAAAGTACTGAGAGCAGATTTCAAAGCCTAAAATATAGTTGTCACATTTGTGGTCAAGTTGATAGCATTTTATAATTGGTGAAAGCCAAATCCATGTCAGATATGCAATGTACAAGAAGTCACATTTGATTTGAAAATGCTACTCATTACATTAAACGAAATATAAGCAAATTGCCATTTTAAATGGCAGGGACTTAAATAATAATGTGGACAAGGCAATAGTCAGCTATTATGTTGTTCATCAGGATGAGAAAAGGACATCATTTCAATAGATGCTTGATCCATTTTTACTAGACACTGATATTCCTCCTCTCATCTTTCAATTCCTGCATCTATTTCCTATGTCATTGAAGGGGAGAAGAATAGCCAGTTGGTCAACCTCTGTTTAAAAATTTCTGCTCCAGTGCCTCAAATGGTGATCAAAAACCTGCGGAAGCCCCATCCCATTTATTATCTAATATTTATGTTTCCTTCAGCTGAAATTTCCTGGTTTTCCAGAATTATGTAATAATGCCGCCTTGAAGAGCAGCAAGGATTTGGTCCTTTCTATCATGTTTAGAACTTTTGACAAGCTGGTCATTTTCTATGAGAAAATAAATGTCAGTTTATCCATCTCAATATCTGCTTTACAAAAAAAAACTCAATTGATAACTCCATCAGCTCAAATTATCTTTCTGTCAATAGGATATTGATGCTATTTGCATCAGAGATCTGAATTAGGTCTCTATGTCTGCGCTGCTCCAGTGAATCCAAACCCAATGCACAATGCTCTTTTCTCTAGTTGGTGGACTTCGGCTGTTAGTCATTCACATTCCTGCTATGTACCTCCTTTAGAACAAAGTTGTTATTTATGTTGGATTCAAAAAGGATACACCGTACTTCAGGCTATATCTGACTGATGCTTTGTGCATACCAGTTACCTTGACTTTCTATTGAACGGTCTGGCCAATACAACACAGGATAAATTTTTAAAAGTACTGCAGACACTAGAAATCCGAAATAAAAAGAGAAAGTGCTGGAGAAATTCTGCAGGTTTGATGTGACTCATGTTTGATATGACTGCTCTTCAGAATCCTGAATTCTATTTGCTTCAGTTGCAATCAATTTTATTGAGGTGTTCTGTAAAGATTTAAACTTTATGGTCAATCTCAGGCTTTTCTTTCCCCATGACTATGAACCTAGACACATTAAATGTATCTCCTACCTGTGCATTTATTGCAATTACATGAAAGGGCAGATAGAATTGGGGGAAACAAAAGTCTTAAACAAGCGATGATATGATTGGTAATGAGAACATATTGTAGATGCTGGAAGATGACTTAGCAAAGATGAGCACAATTAAAAACTTGATATTTTTGAGATAACAAGGGAAGACGTCATCGAAATGGGTAGATACGGCCAACCACGGGTGTAGATGGCCAAGTCCAGAGAGTGAGAAGTTAAAAGTACATGTGAAAGTGAAGGCTACCTGGAAATTGATATTATTGTTCAGGAAATTCTCAAGATCGAGATATGAGAAGGAAGCACAACCTATGTAACTGAAAGAAATTTGGGAGCGGGCTTTATCGCAATTGGACAGAGTGTGACACCTTTTTGGTAAACTCTATTTGCACTTATGATTGGGGCGGCACGGTGGCACAGCGGTTAGCACTGCTGCCTCACAGCGCCAGCAACCCGGGTTCAATTCTCGCCTCAGGCGACTGACTGTGTGGAGTTTGCACATTCTCCCTGTGTCTGCGTGGGTTTCCTCCGGGTGCTCCGGTTTCCTCCCACAGTCCAAAAATGTGCAGTTCAGGTGAACTGGCCATGCTAAATTGCCCGTAGTGTTAGGTAAGGGGTAAATGTAGGGGTATGGGTGGGTTGCGCTTCGGCGGGTCGGTATGGACTTGTTGGGCCAAAGGGCCTGTTTCCACACTGTAAGTAATCTAATCTAATCTAATTACTTTTCATTAATTACATACCTGCATATTTAAAAATAGCTTTTGATGTATCATGGCAAAGTGTTACCAACAAAATGTCGATTAAATGATGTTTCTTGGTCATGGTCATTGCAGACAATTTCAGCTAACAGAACTGGTGATAAAGGCAGCTTAAAAGTGGCTTTCCGCTACATTCCTCAGGGATACAAAGGTATTTTCTCCTTTTTTTTTGTAATAATTTTTAGTTATTTCTCATTTATCAGCATAGTAATTGATGGTTCTGCACACAGGCAAAAAAACAGGAGAAGTTCAAATCTGGGTGAAAGAAGCCAGTAATTTACCCCAGATTAGGCCAAGTCGTTTGGATCCATTTGTTAAATGGTAAAAGTATTACTTGATTACTATTGAACTTTATATGTATTTCCATATTATACTTGTGTTATGATCTCAGCAGATGTTACTACTGGACAGGTCACATCACATTCTGAAATCTAGTTTGATCATAATATTTCTTACTATTTATTGCAGTGGTCTTTCACTGAACCATAAGCACACAATGCATAGATTTGGTTTTAACAATAAAGAAGTTATTTACACACAAAAATGGAGGTTAAAATTGAATAAACCAAATTATTTACTTTTAAGACAACTTGAAACATTTTGGAACAGGGTAAAATACAATCTCATCTACTCCCCTACATTTACCACTTCTCAGTACTCAAATACCAAAGAGTTCCCTTCTCTGTCATATCTGTAGATTTGACTTAACGGTTTCTTCAAATTCACATTATTGAGAGTTTGATCACCTTTTCCTTGATTAGTATCACACTGTGCTTTCCCTTTTTCCCTTCCTTTTTTCACATTCAAACTCCAAAATAAATGATATTGAAACTTCTTTTAAATCGTCAACCTTCAACCTCCTTCTTCCCACCCCCCACCCCCAGGAATGGATGGAAATGTACCTTTAAGAGATAGTTCACTACCCCACCTAAAAGTGATCTTAACATTTCTGTAACAGCAGTAACACATTGACATTAAACATGTAATGAATATACAGCAACTGTGAATAAACATAAATCCATGGGCAGTACATCATTTTGTGTCCTTCGTATCTGTTTTTGATAAATGGACTGCCGTAGTCTGTCCTTTTTCCAGGTACATTAATAATTTTCAAATTATCTGGTTGGACAGTTAATCTCTACCAAAACAATCTGTCATGATCTGTATAACTGACAGTTTCTTCCACATTGTTAGTGATTTAAGTTTCAAAATGATATAGATCGAATACAAGACTCCATGTCTCTTTCTCAATTGTTGGATATTTCTGTTGACAGGCTTTGAGTTCCTTAGAAAAATAAATGAGGCTATACAATTCCCATCTGCTCCTGCAATAAAATCACTCCATGCTGATATCACTGTCACTGGCATCAGCAGACAGTTTGAATCGCTTCTCCTAAATCGGCATGACTAAAACTGTTGTGGCTGTCAGCGCAGATTTCTCATTCAAAGGCATTTTGACATTCTTGCATTCGTTCTAATATTCTGCCTAAATTTGATGAAGGTGCAAGGATATTGCTGAAGTTCAGAACAAACTTGTGATAAAATCTACTCGGGAGATGGTAAGGACTGCTGATGCTGAAGAGTCAAAGAGTGGAGTCAGAAAAAGCACAGAAGATCAAGCAACAAAGGAGAAGGGGAGTCAATGTTTCAGGAAGCCCAATGAAAGGTTCTGACCCGAAACATCGACTTCCCTTCTCTGCTGCTTGACCTGCTGTGCTTTTTCTGGCTCCACCTTTTATCCACTCATAAAGTCTACCCAGTCCAACATATCTGAAAACTTTGCATTTTGTTCTAAGTACAGGAAAATCCAAAACAGCCTTTATGTTCACTTCCTACTTACCTTGCCTGACAGCTCAAATAAGTCTCTTTGCATTGGCAAATTCACTTTTAGCCACACATCTAATCAAATTAGCTTTTTAAAGCTGATCAAACTGTTCAGTCATGTGTTGTAAATGTTCCTCACAAGTTTGGCTAAAAAAAGGTTGATGTAAACCATGCAATTACATAGTCTGTCAATTATCTTTTTTTGGTTGATTACTGGAATGTTGCTGGTGCATTTTTGATTCCAAATGGAATGACTTTGCATTGACAAAATCTCTCCTAGGGTTACAAAAAAATTCTATATTTCTGTACTCTAGTCAGTCAACATAATACAATATTCTTTTTAGCAACTTAATTATAGTGACAAATCACAGACATCCAACATTTTCAATGCAGTCCTCAATTCCTGGAAGAGGTTGTAAGTCAATTTTTGTTACCACTTTGACTTTCTGACAATCTGTACAAAATACAAAACTATCCAGTTTCGGACCATCAAGCTTAGTCGGGTTGAGTTTGCATGGATGTTGTTTTATAGAACAGGAATGAGCCCTGTAAAACAACATCCACACAAACTCAAACCAGAGAGATCAGCTCAAGTGAGCAAATAGATGAAGTTCATGATCGAACATAGACCAGTACAGCATAGGAATTGGCCCTTTGGGCCACAATGTTGTGCTGAACATGATGCCAAATTAAACTTATCCTTTCTTCCAACCTTTGGTCCATATCTTTCCATTCCTTACATATTCATGTGCTTATCTAAAAGTCCCTTAAACACCCCTGTATTATCTGCCTCCTCCACCACTCTGGCAGCATGTTCCAGACTTGTACCATTCTCTGTGTTTTAAAAAAAAAACAATTTGCCCCTCCCATCTCCTTTGAACTTGCCCCCTCTCATCTTAAATGCATGACCCCTAGTATTAGACACTTCAACTTTGGTGGAAAAACATTCTGACTGTTAATCCTATCTATGCATCTTATAATTTTATACACTTCTATCACGTCTCCCCTTAGCTGCCACCGCTCCAGAATAAAAAAACGAGTCTTTCGAGCCTCTCCTTATAGTTTATATCCTCTAATCCAGGTAAACCTCTTCTGCAAATTCTCTAAAGTCTCCACATCCTTCATGTAATGTGGTGACCAGAATTGAATTCAGTACTGACTGGCCTAACCAAAATCTGAAAAAGCTGCAACATTACATCCTGACTCTTGTACTCGGTGACCAATGAAGGCAAGCATGCCATATGTCATATTTACCACACTAGCTACTTGCGTGGCCACTTTCAGGGAGCTATAGACTTGAACTCCAAGATCCCCCTGTACATCGTAGGTAACACATTCCTACATTAACATCATAAACAGTCAAAACTGTTTTTCTGGCCCCTCAAAACAAATTAATTTATGATTCTGTAATAGCCTTTGTGAGTCACATTGATAATTTTTGGAAGATGAGACATAATGCTACCTAACCTTTGTTTTAAGTGCCTCCAAGTTATCCAGTCTGATTGCCAGTAGGTCATTTTTGATTTTTAATTTCTAATTCATTCTCCAACTGCTCTGATATTTGTATTTCACTCCCTACTTCTTTCACTGCTGTAAATAAACTTATTCTCCTCACGATTATCCCTATCATAATATCTCTTTCACATGTGAACATAACACATTTGATTGTTTAACCAGTTTGAAGTACTCAATATCTAATTTACACCATTGAGTTTCTTTTTTGCTCGCACCAAATGAACTTTATTTTTAATGGTTCCCCACAAACTGGTAGCAATACTTTCACCATCTCCAACAACAAATTTTGAATGTCAGCCTTTTTGTCGTCTCTAGTTTTCTTTGTTTGTTGACCGCCCTTTAAATGCATTATGGTTAGCTCTATTTTGGTCCATTTTTCTGAAATTCATATCACAGTCTGGAAGCATAGTCTCTGAGCTTTGCTTTCTAACTTATTTTTTTTCTTTCACCAGATTAAGTGATTTTCTTAAGAGTCTGTATGTTAGTTCAAAGGGACTAAATCCTGTAGGCACATTTAGGAGTGTTCCCAATAGCAAAGAGTAACAAATGAATCCCTTATCCTAGTCGTTATGACATTCTTGATGTTAAGCTCTCACCATGGTCTTCAAAGTTTAATGCCATTTTTCCAGTCTACCTTGAGACTGTGGGCCCTTAGCGGAAAATAGAAATTGAATATTCCCAAACTAGCTGTCAATTCTTTGGATTTGTTTTGCAAATATTCAATCAAGAGTTCAAATTTTATTCCCTTGGGTAAATTTTGTTTTGTAAATTATCAAACTAACTTCCTACTTGTACTTTTGCAGCAATTTTTCCTTAAGTGACTGTTTCGGGAAACATTTTGGAAATATCCATTATCGTTAAAAGATACTGATTACCATTCCTCATTTTTGGGTAGGGATTCCATACATTCTATTAAACCCTAGTAAAGGACCATTCAAAAATTAGTATTGGAACTAAAGTGCAGGTTTATTTGAGGGTTGAGAGTTCTAAATTGCCTAACATATGTGACATGTCTGACAAAATTTGACACCTTTATGTAATTCTGCCCAATAAATATATTTTAATATTTTCGTCTGTGACCTGCCAATGGAATTTTGTGACCAACTCATAAAATTTTCGCTATGGTACTCAGATGGAACTACCACCTGATGGACCACTGCCCATTACTCATTAACTGGAAGTTGAAGTAGTCTCCATTTCCTCATTAGTACTTTGCCTTTCAAATGTTTTGTTTCTTTTCTCAATTATTGAATAGGCTGTTTTGTCTAACTGTCAAAATTCTAAACCTGTTTGTTGCATTTCCATGACAGAAGATGACCTAAACATATCCGCTTCATTCTCTTTACCTCACCCTTTTTACCTCATTCTTGTTTAGTAAACTTTCCAAACATTTTATGTAATTACTGAATTTCTAAATCGACTCTGTTAGGGAACAATCCAAGCTGTTTCTCCTGTAATATTTCAGTTTCTTTTACCTCCAGTGGTTGTTCCTCCAACGTTTGCGAGGCCAACATTCTTGATCCTTTCAGGGCATTTCTCAAACTAAAATCAATCCCTTCTTTGGTATTAGTTTCAAAACTTTTGCTACAAAGCTTCCATTTATCAAGTCCATTTATCTGAGACTGGTTTGTAACCTCCGTACTAACCTCCAATTAATACTTTCTCCTTTATTATCCTCTCTGGAAGATGCACAGTATCGTCAGCCAGCATCAGTTACTGATTTTGTCCAGTTTTTCAATATCTTTGTTGATTTACCTCTTTGATTTGAAGGCTTTTGAGAAAATATCCAGGATTTCTAATAATTTGATTTTCCTTATCGACATTAGAAAAAGAATTTTCATGACTGTCTTGAGTCATCTCTCCCATCTCAGTACATTCTAAGGAAACATAATCTCTTTGTCCAGTTTTAATACTGCTTTCCTGATGCCCCATTTCTGAAGATTACTTGGATATTCCTACTTCTGTCATTTAATCTGTCTCCCGTTTACCTTCCGACAATTGGCTCCAGTGTGTCCATTTTTTTCATTCATTAATTTATATCACTTTTTTAAATTCTAGTTTTTGACCTTCCTTCCTTTTGTCTGTTCTCTAAACATAGTAACTGTTCCTTCTGCAGATTTCCAATTTTTGCAATTGCCTTATGGATTTCCATATGAGCATCTCTCCATCTCTAATTGTCTGCCCAAGATATCATAGCTGTCAGAACTGCTGATTCTCTGATCTGGAATACTTGTAACTCATCCAAATCATTTTTATAAAAGTGTAAAGGAATACTATTTGAATTTTTCCATGGCCATAGTTTCAATATAATTCTCAATTTTTCTCTTGTTTTAGTGATGTAAACAACTGATCTATTTCTCCCATGCAAATTTTTCAAATGTCTGTTTAGGTTCCTTTGTCAACCAAAATTTAAAATGATGAACTTCAGACACAAGCTCACAAACATTGACTTGTCTTTTTGGCCATTTCATACTCTGCAGACTGAGATTCTGTCAAACTATTGTGCACAGTCAGTGCTTATCTGTAAAAATGCTTTGTAACATTAAGTTCCAAATGTCTTTTGGCTGGTTCATTTACCCCGGCTACCTTTGATAAATAAGGTGAAATACCTTTTGATTCCACGAACATTAAATTTAGGCACTCCGCATAAATTCTTTGTTAAATCAAATCCCTCATTAGAATCAGAATTATCCTTTTGAGCTATTAACTCCTTGTTCCTCCTTTTACTGTACATTTTTCCTTGGCCAACTCGTTGTCTAAATTTCCTATCTTAAGTTCAAATAAACACAAAATATTATAGATGCTGAAAATTTGAAACAAAAACAGAAAACTTTAAATCTGAAAAGAGAAACAAATTACTGGAGAAACTTACTCAGTCTGGCAGCATCTGTGAAGAGAGAAACAAAGTAAATGCTTTGAGTCCAAAGATGACTCTTCTTTGGACTCAACATTAACTCTGTTTCTCGCTTATCAGATGCTGCCAGACTGAGTGAGTTTCTCCAGTAATTTCTGTTTCGCTTTTTAAATTTAAGGTTTTTAAAAATTCTGTTAGCTTTTCCATTGTTGTCTGTTTTTCTTTTCCTCTCTTCTCATGTCAAGTTTTCTTATCCATGAGTCCCTTTCCATTATTCTTTATTTCTCTGTCTCCCATAACTCCAGTCTTTTTAATTTTTAACATTTTAAGGAATCAACAATCCAAACCATGGGCTTGTGTTTTGTTGGTGTTGGGCAGATGCTACTCTCACATCCCCTCCAATCCCAACTCCTCCATGCCCGAAAGCACGATGGATAGCATGGGCATAAAACATACTTTGGATGGGATTTTAACAGTTATCATCAAGAATGGTTTAGCAGCTCCACTATTTATTATTGAGTTGGTCCAGTCCTAAGGGATACAGCTGCTAAACTGGGTCTGATGCAGATGGTTAGGGAACCAACAAGAGGTGAAAACATTCTTGACTGTATCCTTACCAATCTGCCTGTTGCAGTTGCACCTGTCCATGACAGAATGGATAGGAGTGCCCACTGCATAGTTCTTGTGTAGATGAAGTGCTATCTTCACATTGAGGATAATCTCAATTGTACTGTGTGATACTAACATTATATTAAATAGGATAAATTTTGAAGGTATCTAACAACTCAAAATGTGCTGTGGGCCATCAGAAATGGAATGATTGCTGTCAAACACAATCTACAACCTCATAGCTCCATTCTATCATACCATCAAGCCAGGGATTAGCCTTGGTTCAATGGAGAGTGCAGGAGGTCATGCCAAGACCATCACCAGGCATACCTAAAAATGAGGTGTCAACCTGGTTTGGCCGGAACCCAAACAGTTTATGAAGCAAGTGATGGACAAAGCCAAGTGATTTTGCAATCAACAGATCAAACTGAAGCCCTGCAGTCCTGGCACATTTAGTCACTGGAGGAAGATCCTTCATAAATATCACTATCCTTAATTGGACAACTACATCAGTCTAAAAGATAAGGCTGAAGCAATAGTAACAGTTTTTTTTAATCCAGATGTTTCAAGTGAATAAATAGAACTGTATAGCACAGTACAGGCCCTTTGGCCCTCAGTGTTGTGCTGGCCTTTTATCCTGCTCTAAGATCAGACTAACCTATATACCCTTCATTGTACTATTTTCCATGTGCCTATCCAAGAGTTGCTTAAATGTCCCTAATGAATCTGACTCTACTCCCACTGCTGGCAGTACATTCCACACACCCACCACACTCTGACTAAAGAACTGACCTCTGACATCTACTCTAAACCTTCCTCCAAATACCTTAAAATTATGTGCAGCCTTGTAATAGACACTTTCACTATGGGAAAAAGTCTCTTGCTATCCACTCCATCTATACTCTCAACATCTTGTACACCTCTATCAAGTTAACTCTCATTCTTCTTCGCTCCAATGAAAAAAGTCTTGGCTCTCTCAACCTTTCTTCATTAGACATGTCGTCCAGTCCAGGCAGCATCCTGGTAAATCTCCTTTGCACCCTCTCTAAAGCTTCCGCATCTTTCCTATTATGAGGCAACCAGAACTGAACACAATATTCCAAGTGTAGTCACACCAGGACTCTACAGAGCTACAGCATAACCTTGCAGCTTTTAAACTTAATCCCCCCTGCTAATTAAAGCCAACACATCATACACCTTCTTAACAACCCTATCAACCTGGGTGGCAACGTTGAGGGATCTATGGACTTGGATCCCAAGATCCCTCCACACTGCCAAGAATTCTACTTTTAACCCTGTATTCTGCATTCAAATTTGACCTTCCAAAGTGAACAACTTTGCACTTTTCCAGGTTGAACTGCATTGCCACTTATCAGCCCAGTTCTGCATCCTGTCAATGTCCTGTTATGATCTACAACAGCCCTCCTCACTATCCACAACTCCACTAACCTTTGTTGTTCTATCTTGGTCCTATCTGGATGTCCTCTGCATCATTAGGTGCCAGTTTTTAGCCAATTTAATTCATTCTGTGATATCAAGAAACAGCTGAAAGCACTGGATTTTGCAAAAACAATACACCTTGACAATATTCTGGTATTAGCACTGAAAGCTTGTGCTTCAAAACTGGTTGTGCCCCTAACAAAGCTTTACCAATCCTGTACCTACACAGCAACGTGTAATATTGCCAAGGTGATTCCTGTAGACACCAGTTTCTTAAGGCCAGCTAGGGACAGGCAATAAATGTTGACCCAGCCAAATTTGCCCACATCATGTGGTTGAATGAATTAAAAAAATCAATCTGGCCAATCATTGCCCCATCAGTCTACTCAATCATCTGTAAAAAAAAAAAGGGAAGGAGTCCTCAACAGTGCTATCAAGTAGCACTTGCATATAATAACCTGATGCTAGGTTTGGGTTCTCCTAGGAGTACACAAATCCTGACCTCATTTCAGCCTAGGTTAAAAAATGAACAAAAATGAATTCTAGGTGAGATTGGCTGCCCTTGCTATCTGGTAGCATTTTGCTAAGCGTTGGATCAAGAAGGCTGAGCAAAACTGGAGGTTAGTGGGAATTGGGAAGAAACTTTCCACTAGTTCGAGTCACACCTGGCCTAATAGAAAATGTTTGTTAGATGTCAGTCATTTCAGTTCCAAGGACATTTCTGCAGAAATTGCTCAGGCCAGTGTCCTAGGTTCAACCATCTTCAGCTGCTTTATCAATGAGTTTCCCTTCACCTTAAGGTCAGAAGCGAGGATGTTCGCTGATGATTGTGCCATGTTCACCACCATTTGCAACTCCTCAGTTACTGAAGCAGTAGATATCCAAGTAACAGCAAGACATGCTGAGTTTCTCCTCCAATTTTATTTTCAATTTGATTACCAGCACCTATAATATTGTGTTTTGTTTTTCCAAGTCCTGACTTGGAAATATACTGACATTTCTTTACGGTATCACTGTTCCTTCACTGATGCTGGGTTAAAATCCTGGAACCTCCAACCTATCAGAACTCTGGTTCTATGTACACTAGATTGACAGCAACAGTTCAAGAAGGCAGTTCATTCACCAATTTCTCAAGGTCAATTAAGGATATGCAATAAGTGCTAACCCACAAGTGAAGTTCACATCTTCTGAACGAATATAAGTGAAAAAGCGTCACCCCGTCACCATGCCTCAATTCTTTAAGGCTGGAGTTTGGAATTGGCAGTGTCCCAAAGTTAATTTGAATGCAGAGACACAGAAAACTTGTGCATCTACACAGGATGCATCTTCTGGCTTTTAGTTTGCTTTATGAACACACATACTTTATGTTTACTTGGAAGCTGTCATGTTCTGAATGACTTGGAATTGTTTTAAGTGCGCAAAGTCTTTAGTGCTTAGTTACAGGCTTCCTGTGTCTTTGACTTGCATTGTTTTTAATGGAAAGGGAGAGGCAGACAGGTCATCAAGGTGGGGAAAACTGAACATTTAAAGGGTTGACATGTTGACATAGCTGCAGCATGTGCCAACAGTTTACTCAGTAAGTGCACTGCATGTGCTTCAAGCAAATGGCGGTTTGAAAGTCAAAGGTGAGTGGTCGTTGGCAGGGTCAGTTGTGGTTACAGCATAGTCAGTCAAAAGGGGCTTATCTGTTTATACTACAGCAGGTTGGCCATGGTCAGGTAGGTGCTTGGTCCTTTCAGAGTCCGGGGATCTGTGTCCTTGCAGCCTGGTCATTGAGCCACAATCAGTTCTGCAGCCAAGACCAACCAATCCAAAGATTACAAGTAGGATCAGACTGGGAATTGGGCCAGTTTTTTCCAGCAATGTGATAAAGTGAGGAATTGAGTATGATGGACATGGATGGAACAACAGTTATTGGTGTTCTAATGCAGAAATAGAAGTTGAGATGTCCCAGTACATGAGTAGGAAACTCGGAGGGTCGGAAAGGTTAGCAGTTTGATAAAATGAGATTGGTGAAAGTAGTTCAGTGAACTGGAAACGTGCAACAGTGAAATAGTAATTCATCAACCTGGGTGAGATGTGTGTGCAGTGGCAAAGTTACAATGATTAAGTGTCTGAATGAGCTTTAGGTAGCATCAGGAAGATTGGGCATTTTCCCCTTGTGGAGTGTCAAAGATCATTGATGTTCTTCCTGCTCTGCTGGGTGTCCCTTTTTGACTTGGATCAGAGGACAGCTTTTGTCTGGTTGCTGCAGGAAACCATGCCATCAGCAAAATAAAGAACGGCCTTTCTCTCTGCCTCGCTGACCATGTGTTTTCCTTTTTGGGCTGTGTTTGGTAATATAGGTGGAACACTATAGTGGGAGAGACAGTTTCAGGCTTGCAGCATCTGAAGGGATGTGCAGCTGGGTGTTAAATATGATGCATGTGTTACGAATGTCACAAGGTCCTTCCATAACTCCTGCCACATAGTTTCATGAGAGATGTGAAGACCCTTTTTGTATAATTAATCCGATATAAGGCAGAAGATTACATGAGAATAGGTACTCTAAGCCATGGGGATCTGGGTACTATGAATCACACACTTTAAAACACTTGAACTGAAAATGGGAAAGTTTTGCCCAGTTTGCATTATCTGCTCAGGACAGTGGCCAGTCTCTGACTTCCCTATGACTTGGTCCATGCCACAATTGTGACAGAGTCTTCAGTCATTATATCGTATACATTTGAGTTTTCTATCTGCTACATCTACCTAAATTCTTTTCAAAACCTACCATTCTAGCCATGTAGATCTCATTTCTCAATACATGTCTTTTTCACACACAATTTATGACATTAGAGATTCAGTGCAAAGGCAGGTTGATATTAGGACAGAATGTTTTCCAGACATTCTCAGGTTTGTACAAGATCTTGTCATGATTGAAAACTTTGAATTAATGAGCTGGAAGATCAGTTATGCAGTGTAAGCATAATTTGGCAACGAGAGGACTGTCAACTAAAACACACAAAATATGGCATTCTGTTATGTTATGGATCTTAAAATTATTTTCAGTAACATTTACAAATAATTGAAAATTTGACTATTCAGATTTCCTCTACTGAAATGTTTGAAAATATTTTTGGTGCCTGGTTCTCCAATGTTTGCATCAAGGTAAAAGTTAGAATAGTAAATATTTGATTATTTTCTTCATTTAACAGCAAAATCTTACTTCTGAGACCTGTCAGTAGATACTTAACTGTTTGACTTAGTCATCCAATTGAGTAACAAAGCTCAAGTTCTTATTAGTATTCTGGGACATGCATGTGTCAAAAAGCAAGACTTTCCTTCATAGTAAACCTAAGTTTTGAGATTAGAAAAGCCTTTGAACATGCTATAATCGTGTTTCTGTTTTACCCTACAAGCTTCATTCTTCCAGACACAAGCAGAAAAAGTCGTCAGAAAACGCGGGTTGTGAAGAAAAGCACAAATCCTGTATTCAATCACACCATGGTTTATGATGGTTTCAGCACTGAAGATCTTAAGGATGCATGTGTTGAACTTTCTGTCTGGGACCACGACAAACTGATTAATCATTTTCTTGGAGGACTAAGGATTGGCCTTGGCACAGGTAATAGCCTCTGAAACATGGTGCTGAAATTAGTACAGATTTGAATTTCAATATAATTTACAGTAGCTGTGAGGTAATTTATTCCTGTTGTGAATTTCACAGCCTTGACCAAGAGAACTTCTGAAATAATTCTACAAATCAGAAATTGCAATTTGTAATTTCTTTTTAAATATTAATTGCTGTGTGAGTGCAATCAAAATTAGATTGCAGTTCACTGTCAGGTGATGACATAATCTCTAATTTGAAACCAATTGGTCATTTGTATCGTACAATTAGCATAATATATAAAGCCGTTTCAAATATGATAACTTCACTGTGAGCTTTCTTTATGTGGAATAAAACTATTTTTCAGTTGTGCCCCATGAAATTAGTGGTTTTGGCCCTTAAAGGACCTGTTCCTCAATTTTTAATCACAGTCTATGCAAATACATTTGCTTAGTTTACCTCTTGATGACTCTTTTAAATCGAGAGAATTCATGTATATGAGTTCAAAATACGCAAGATTGTCGTGAAGGATACTGTTGACTGTCCATATTTAAATCTCAGGTACATATGAATGTACAAATATGATATAGAAGCAGAAGTATACCATTCAATCCCTTGAGCCTGCTGTGCCAATCAATACATTTTGTTTCCCATCTACATCTAATTATCCTTGAATCACCTGCATAACCATAAATTATCCACCCCTTAAAAGGCCTTCACTGCCCTCTGAGGCAATGTGTTCCAAAATCTCTCAACCACCAAAAGAACAAAATTCTCCTCATCTCTGTCCCGAAAGTTAAAAATCACACAACACCAGGTTATAGTCCAACAGGTTTAATTGGAAGCACTAGCTTTCGGAGCACCGCTCCTTCATCAGGTGGTTGTGATGAAAGAGTGGCGCTCCGAAAGCTAGTGCTTCCAATTAAACCTGTTGGACTATAACCTGGTGTTGTGTGATTTTTAACTTTGTACACCCCAGTCCATCTCCAAATCTGTCCTGAAAGGTTGAGGAGTAATTTTAAGTCTTCCCAAGTTCTGATCAGATGAGCAAGAAGAAATTTCCATGTCTACCCTGTCAAGACCATTGAAGATCTTTCACACTTCAATAAAATCACCACTTGTTCTTCTAAATTTCACTGGAAACAAACCCGACCTTTCTAACATCCTTATAAGACAGTCCCTCTTCCCAAGTACCAATCTAGTGAACCTCTGATACTCTACAGCCTTCCTTAAAATAAGAAGACCGAAATCGTAGTCTTCAATTGAGTGATTTATCTGTATCCGTGAAACATAACATTCTTTTATGTTCAATTTCTCTTGTAATAAAAGATAGCATGCCATTTGTGACTCCTCAGATACTGAAGAAGTCTGTGCCAAGTGCAGCAAATCCTATTATCCAGATTTGGACTGACAAGGTGGAAAGTAACATTGCTTGGCACTCGTATGGCATTAATGAACATCTCTAACCGTTACCCCGAGGTGCAATTGCATTACTGTCACTGATTACCCTACTACTGACATCCAGGTGGTTACAATAGACCAGAAACTGAACTGAACTAGCCATTTAAATACTGAGATTAAAAGAATGGTTCATAGTCAGTAACATTGAATCTTGCATGGAGTAACTCACCTGTTGACTCCCCACAGCCTATTCACCATCTACAAGGCACTAGTCAGGAATGTGGTGGAATATTCTCTACTTGGCTGGATGAACACAGGCCCCACAGCCCTCTAGAAGCTTGACAACATCCAAAGCAGCCCACTCGATTGGTACCACATCCACAAAAATTCTCTCTCCAGTGCCAATAATTCAGTAACATTAGTGTGTATCATTTACAAGATGCATGGTAGAAATTCACCAAGGTTGCTAAGACTGTACCTTCCAAATCCACAATCCTTTCCATCTGCAAGGACAATGGCAACAGATACGATGGGAACACCACCACCTGCAAATTCCCATTCAAGCTACTCATTATTCTGACTTGGAAATATTTCAGTTTCTTTACAGTCACTGGATCAAAATCCTGGAACTCCCTCCCTAACAGCCTTGTGGAGGTACTTTGACCAATAGACAGCAGTAGTTCAAAAATGCTGCTCATCACCATCTTCTCAAATGCAACTTGGAATAGGTAACACATTTTGGCCCAGGTGGTGATGCTCATACCCCATGAATATTTAAAAATCAGTCGACTTGATTACATGCCAGACCAGCTTTTTAACATTTTGGGACTTGAGCACCAGAACACATCTGCACCTCAGGATTCTACAGTCATTCTCTGTTTAAGTGATACTGTGTTTAAGTATTATTCTGTTATTTCTTTCTACCAAGCTAATAAACTTCACATTTCTTTCAAACTTGTACCAAGCCTAATGAAGTCTAGAGCCAAGTGACCATTATGGAACCAAACTGGTGAAGAGGGTATTGCTGAGTCGGTGTTGTTTGAAAGGATGTGTGCAAATCCCTCACACTTGTTTGTATTGGCTGATGTTTATGGAATTTGTTCCTTTATTTAATTGACCGTCATCATTCACAACTGGAGGTGGAACTGCGATCATTGGTTGTGAGATCTTTGAGTATCATATATTGTTTTTTTTTCTCTTTGCTCTTTTATTTGCTCAGAGCCAATATGTGTTGTCCATCCATAATTATCCATCATCGCATTACTAGGATTAATTTTATATTTTGGATTTATTAATTTAACTTGTTCAAGCTGCCATGATGGGATTTGAATCCAGGGTATTTGCCTTGGAATTACTGATCCAGTGACATTTATTAATAGAACTAGTTAAGCAGGTGATTGTGGTTAATATGATCAATTAATTGACTAGGTAGACATTTTATTTTGTTCAGCCACCACAATTGCCTGTTCAAAAGTTACCTCACCTTTCTATTCCACTCGGCACTCAACATTTCAGTGCAGCTCACTATTTTAATTGCAGTTTGTTCCCTCAAGTGGCATTTGCATCTGTTTATTTTGTGCAAAGTGATTGATGTACAGAACAATGGAAGTCCTCTACATCATTACCTTGTACTTGTGACAGCAGTCATTTGTGTAAATTTAGTGATGTAATAAATATGATGCTTTTGTAAACCAAACTCCATTCTGTTTGACCATTCTTTTTTATTCTACAGGTAAAAGTTATGGATTGACAGTTGATTGGATGGATTCTACAGAAGAAGAAATATCTGTATGGGATAAAATGATGACCCATCCAAATACTTGGGTTGAGGACGTGCTCCCTTTGAGAATGTTGATGCTCAGCAAAATGTCAGGAACCTAAACTGAACGCTTTACAAAACTGGAAAAAGATTTGCCAAATAAATTGTGTCTGCGCACGAGTTCTAGTAATCTGGGACACAAGTTTTTTTCAGTTTTGTTGTTGTGACTAGTTATTTGTACTAGGCTGAGAAACACATGGATTTACCTGAACAAAAATAAGTTTATTTTAAGTTTATTAAAAGGACAAGCCAAAGCTATATGCTGCAATGTTAATATATACACAATGCTGGAAATAATAATAATTCAGTTTGAAACGGACTTCAAAAGTGAAGATTCAAATTAACCTTTTCAGTCAGATGCCACTTTATTGTATTGATACAGCAATGAATTAACTACTAACAAATCCAACTTTACTTTCATACCTATGTTCCTATTATATATCAATGGCAGAAAGCCTATACAGTGATTATTTTCTGTTGGAGCACTTAAACAATTGTCAAACGGACTATGAAGATTTTAAGAAGTTAAACAAGTAATAACAAATGAAGAAAAGAATTAAACATTCTTCATGAACTGTTGCAAAATATATACTGTAATATCAGTTTCAAATATCCATTTAATAATAAATTCAAATGATATGGAGTTGTTTGTTTTAGTGTTTTACATGGGGATTATTAGTGAAATGGCAATATTGTTTGCGGCTGGTACAGCAGATCCAGTTTATCTATTTCATGGAAGTTTTCATCTGTAATTCCCATGCACAGAATGTTGGAAATTTCTCTTGCTTTTCTTTGAGAAATGCAGCTCTGATGATGTTGAAGAAATTTGACACCCTCCAGGACACAGCAGCCTGGTTGATTGGCATCCCAACAAACACCTTCAACATGCACTCACTCCACCAGCAAGGACATGCTGCCACTCTGAGATGAAATGTACCAAGTTTCAAAGGAGCTTAGGACAGCAACTTCCAAACCTGCGACTTCAACTAAAATGACAAAAGTGATATACAGAAATACTGCCACCTGCAAGCTCCTCTCCAAGCTAAGCACCATCCTGATCTAGACTATATAGCATTCTTTCAGTGGAGTTATGTCAAAAATCCTCTCAATCTTGTAATCTCTTCCAAAGAGCACTGAGGGTGTACCCACACAACATGAGTTGCAATTATTTTAAGAAGGCAGTTCACTGCCACTACCCACTGGACAATTAGGGATGGATAATAAATGCTGGCCAGAACTGAAGCAGGGTCACTGGACTCAATGTTAACTTTGCTTTCTGTCCACAGATTCTGCCAGACCTGTTCAGTTTCAATAGCAACTTCTGTGTTTGTTTCACATCTTAAGGTGATAATGAGAATCCAGAGGAAGTATATTCTTGTTAGGGTGAAAGGCTGGGAGATATAGGGAATGCTGGATAACTAAAGAAATTGAGGGTTTGGTTAAGAAAAAGAAGGAAGCATACATCAGGTATAGACAGGATAGATCGAGTGAATCCTTAGAAGAGTATAAAGGCAGTAGGAGTATACTTAAGAGGGAAGTCAGGAGGGAAAAAAGGGACATGAGATAGCTTTGGCAAATAGAATTAAGGAGAATCCAAAGGGTTTTCTACAAATATATTAAAGACAAAAGGGTAACTAGGGAGAGAATAGGGCCCCTCAAAAATCACCAAGGCCGCCTTTGTGTGGAGCCACAGAAAATGGGGGAGATATTAAATGAGTATTTTGCATCAGTATTTACTGTGGAAAAGGACATGGAAGATATAGAATGTAGGGAAATGGATTGTGACATCTTGAAAAATGTCCATATTACAGAGGAGGAAGTGCTGGATGTCTTGAAACACAAGAAGGGGGATAAATCCCCAGGACCTGATCGTGTGTACCTAGAACTCTGTGGGAAGCTAGGGAAGTGATTGCTGGGCCTCTCGTATCATCGATAGTCACAGGTGAGGTGTCGGAAGACTGAAGTGGTGTCACTGTTTAAGAGAGGTGGTAAGGACAAGCCAGGGAACTACAGACCACTGAGCCTGATGTCGGTGGTGGGCAAGTTGTTGGAGGGAATCCTGAGGGACAGGATGTACATGTATTTGGAAAGGCAAGGACTGATTAGGGATAGTCAACATGGCTTTGTGCGTCTGAAATTATGTCTCACAAACTTGATTTGAGTTTTTTGAAGAAGTAACAAAGAGGCTTGATGAGGGCAGAGCGGTAGATGTGATCTATATGGATTTCAATAAGGCATTCGACAAGGTTCCCCATGAGAAACTGATTAGCAAGGTTAGATCTCATGGAATACAGGGAAAACCAGCCATTTGGATACAGAACTGGCTCAAAGGTAGAAGACAGAGGGTGGTGGTGGAGGGTTGTTTTTCAGACTGGAGGCCTGTGACCAGTGGAGTGCCAGAAGGATCGGTGCTGGGCCCTCTACTTTTTGTCATTTATATAACTGATTTGGATGTGAGCATAACAGGTACAGTTAGTAAGTTTGCAGATGACACCAAAATTGGAGGTGTAGTGGATAGCGAAGAAGGTTATCTCAGATTACAACAGGATCTTGATCAGATGGACCAATGGGCTGAGAAATGGCAGATGGAGTTTAATTCAGATAAATGTGAGGTGCTGCATTTGGAAAAGCAAATCTTAGCAGGACTTATATACTTAATGGTAAGGTCCTAGGGAGTGTTGCTGAACAAACAGACCTTGGAGTGCGGGTTCATAGCTCCTTGAAAGTGGAGTCACAGGTAGATAAAATAGTGAAAAGGCATTTGTTATGCTTTCCTTTATCGGTCAGAGTATTGAGTACACGGGTTGGGAGGTCATGTTGCGGCTGTACAGGACACTGTTGGAATATTGCATGCAATTCTGGTCTCCTTCATATTGGAAAGATGTTGTGAAACTTGAAAGGATTCAGAAAAGATTTACAAGGATGTTGCCAGGGTTGGAGGATCTGAGCTACAGGGAGAGGCTGAACAGGCTGGGGCTGTTTTTCCTGGAGCGTCGGAGGCTGAGGGGTGACCTTATAGATGTTTATAAAATTATGAGGGGCATGGATAGGATAAATAGACAAAGTCTTTTCCCTGGGGTGGGGGAGTCCAGAATTAGAGGGCATAGGTTTAGGGTGAGAGGGAAAAGATATAAAAGAGACCTAAGGGGCAACTTTTTCACGCAGAAGGTGGTACGTGTATGGAATGAGCTGCCAAAGGAAGTGGTGGAGGCTGGTACAATTGCATCATTTAAAAGGCATCTGGATGGGTTTATGAATAGGAAGTGTTTGGAAGGATATGGGCCAGGTGCTGGCAGGTGGGAGTAGATTGGGTTGGGATATCTGGTTGGTATGGACGGGTTGGACCGAAGGGTCTGTTTCCATACTGTGAATCTCTATGACTCTATCTGCAGGACTTTGTTTTATTTAAAACTTTATATGAATGGAGATTAGGAAAGGGGTAGATGCAATAAGACATGGGTTGCTGAAAGTATGTATGCAAGTGCAGCAAACAGTAAAAGCAGTGAATAATATGCTGGCCCTCATAGTGAGAGGATTTAGTACAGGAGCAGGGATAACTTGCTGCAATTATACAGGATCTTGGATAGACAACACTTGAAATGTGTACAGTTTTGGTCATCTCATCGGAGGAAGAATATTCTTGCTATGGGGGTAGTACAGCAAAGATTTACCAGATTGATTCCTGGAGTGACATGAGGATAGTTTGAGTCATTCAGGATTTATATTTACTACAGTTCAGAAGAATGATGGGACTTCTCAAAATAAAGCTATAAGATTCTAACTGGGTAATTGCAGGAAAGATTATTCTGATGCCCAGGGAGTCCAGCACCAGATATCGTAGTCTAAGGATATGGGAAATGCAATTTAGGATTGAGGGAAAAATTTATTCACCCAGAGATTGGTGAGCCTGTGAAATTTTCTGTCACAAAGTGATTGAGGCCACATTTGTATGTTTTCAAGATGAATTCAAAATAATTCTTAGGGCTATAGGGATCATTGGGTATGTAGAGAAAGTGGGAAAAGAGTATGGATTTAGATGATCAGCCATGTCTGTGATTTTTGACATAATCTTCGGGAGGTGGCTTGCTGTCGAGTAAATGGTTGTCAGCTTCTAATTATCTTTGTAGTTATGAACTTACAGTGCAGATTGTTTCTTCCTCCCGATTTGAAGGGCATTTGTTTGAAGTTCTTTTGCATTCATAGGTGTGACATTTCATGATGATAAAATACTTTCCCAATGGATATTAATATTAGATCTTTTAATGAACAGCCATTTGCTTGGGACATTTCACTGCCTGAAACTTCTAAAGGCGAGAAGGTGGTTGCTTAAGTCTGGACATGAATGAAGGGAATGATCACTGAGGCAGATTCTTTGGCAATACCACCCTTAAGGCCTGCATTCAATGACACTTCAGATTTCTCTGGCTGCCGTGGTCTCTCAACTCCCAGTTTTCACATCGCTTTGGATATACAACAACTCGCTAAGCCGTCAAAGAATGATTAAAGATCTGGAGATTCCGGGGAGGGACCAAGAATCTATTTCTGGATTATAGCAGGTGGAGGGTTATTCCCCTTCTGCATCCCAGTTAGGTTTGTAAAACCTAATAATCTACAAAAGGAAAGAAATGCACATAAAGAATTTGCTAAGTGAGCATTACTGTCACACGCACAGGATTGTTAAGTATTATGAAATATGATAGTTTGCTGTTGTCCACCTCACCATCTAATAGGATTTGTAGGGATTCATCACAGTCCTACAGTATTGGTATGCTGTGACCTTCATGCACAAAATGGTTTATTTTCAGCAAGTTGCCTTGCTTTTGGACATTGTTAGCTTAATCTGGTTTGAATAGAGCGATTTCACCCATTTTGTAACTGGATTGCTACACCATCGGGCTAACTTTGTCCACTATGCTACAGGGTAGCTCTTTAAATAGAATTTAAATATGACCACCCTCACATTTTTTTCATTCTATTGCCTTATCACCTATGCACCATTCCTATAGTTTGTTTGGAAATAGTTGCACCTGTTTCTTTGATGGAATTTGCCAATATTGCTGGCTGCCTGTAGGTTCTAGTCTGATTTTCTCGAAGGTCTTTAAGCTTTCCTTTCATGAGCATCCAATTGTGGCTGTGTCTTATTCAGTGGAAATACTGCTAGACCCTTAACTGTGCCAATCCAAATTCCCTTTGCGTTATTATTACTTCCTGCCACTATTATCATTTTGATTATCAATAGCAAATTGATACATTCAATTATTATTTATTGACTTATTCCATGTGACTTAAGTTCATACTCATTTTAAGTGAGACATTGGATTAATTACCTTTTATCTTACTGAAGAAGTCTGGAGAAACTTTACTGCCCAATTACAGTAGCGCCTCGACTTACGAACTTAATCCGTTCCGGGACCCGGTTCGCGAACCGAAAAGTTCGCGAACTGAATCAATTTTTCCCATTGTTCGGAATGCTTGGACATAGCGTGTTCACAGAACACGCGCCAAAGACGAACTGAATGAGATCACGCGGGGCCCGAGAGCTTTTGCGTTCAACAAGCGCGTAGCAAAGCAGAACAATGAAACCATGTGGTCGCACACGGGCTTTTTGCATTCGTATCTTCGATCGTACCTTGAATTTCGTACGTATGTTGAAGCAAAATTTTACGTACAATCCTATTCGTAAACCGATTTGTTCGTGAACAGGGTTGCTTGTGTGTCGAGGCGCTACTGTATAAACATGTTTTCATAATGTTTTCAAAACAGAAAGCAAATATTTCCAAATACTTCAAGGCATTAGCATATTTTGTTTTTTCTTTTCATTTTCTTCAATCTAACTTGTTTGATTTTTCAAATAATAGTTGATGAACTGACAGGTTTTGTTATTGTCCAACTACTTGCTCTTTAAAAGGAACTTAATATTGCCACATCACTGAAACTTTAGAGACTGCTTGTGTTAGACCATAAGATATTGGATTAGAATTAGACTATTCAGATCATTGAGTCTTCTTCTTCATTCGATCATGGCTGATATGTTTCTCAACCCCAATCTTCTGTCTTCTCCCTGCAACCCTTGATCCACTTACTAGTCAAGAACTTATGATTTGGAGATGCTGGTATTGGACTGGGGTGTACAAAGTTAAAAATCTCACAACACCAGGTTATAGTCCAACAGGTTTAATTGGAAGCACACTAGCTTTTGGAGCACTGCTCCTTCATCATGTGGTAAGCGGTGCTCCGAAAGCTAGTGTGCTTCCAATTAAACCTGTTGGACTATAACCTGGTGTTGTGTGATTTTTAACGTCAAGAACTTGTCTATCCCTATTCTAAATACACCCAATGACTTGATCTCTACAGCCTTCCGTGGAATTGAATTTCATAGATTCCCACTTTCTGGCTGAATAAATTCCTCCTCATTTCAGTTCTGAAGGGTGATCCCTTTAAGCTGAGGCTGTGCCATTGAGTACTAGTTCTGTCCTACTAGAGGAAGCATCTTCTCCACATCCACTTTATCCAGGCCTCTCAGTATTCTGTAAGTGTTAATGAGATGCCATCTCTTCAAAACTTCATGGGTCTATACTCAAGAGTTCTCAACTGCTCCTCATGACAAGCCCTTAATTCCCAGGATCATTCATGTGAACCTCCTCTGTATTCTGTCCAAGGCGAGCACGTCCTTCCTTAGCTATGGAACCCAAAACTGCTCACAATATTCCAAATGTGGTCTGATCAGTGCTTTATACAGCCTCAGCAATATATCTCTGCCCTTTAAAAATGCCTCATCTTCTGCCTCAGAAGCTTACAGCCACACAGCCTTAACTTAGAATTCACCAGTTTCCATACCTCCCCACCCACCCACCTCATCCCAGACCTAGCCCTCCCTCTCCACTCTGTCCCTTTAACCTGACCTACCTGTCCATCTTCCTTCCCACCTATCCGCTTTACTCTTGCCACTGACCAATCACAGCTACCTCCTACCTGCATCCACCTATTGCCACCCCTATTACCTTTCCCCCAGCCCCAGCTGCCTCCCTCTATTTATTTCGCAGCCCTCTTCCCCTCCCCCAGTTCTGACCTGAAAGTTCGACTCCCCTTTTCCTCTGGTGCTGCTTGACCTGCTGTGCTTTTCCCATCTCAACTCTTTATCCACTATCAAAACGAATGACAACATTGCACTTGCCTTCCTAACTCCAACCTAAACCTGGGTGTTAACCTTAGGAGAATCCTAAGCTAGGACTATTCAATCCCTTTGTACTTCAGATTTTTAAAGCTTTTCCCCATTTAGAAAATAATCTATGCCTATCCTTCCTATCAAAGTGCATATAACCTCTCACTTTTCCACATTGTATTTCATCCGCTACTTCTTTGCCCACTCTCTTAGTCTGCCCAAATCCTTCTGCAATCTTTCCATTTCCTTAACACTACCTGTTCCTCCACATATCTTTATGCGCAAAGTCCTCAGTTCCTTCATCCAGGTCATTAATGTATAATATGAATAGTAAGATCTCAACACTGACTCCTATGGAATTTGAATTTAAAAAAAGATCCTTTTATCCCCACCCTTTACCTTCTGCCATTCAGCCAATCCTCTATCCATATCAGTACGCCGGCTCTAACACCATGGGCTCTTGTTTATCAGTCACATGTACAGTACTTTGTCAAAGGCCTTCTGCAAATCCAAATAGATCATGTCCATTTTCCCTTCTTTGTCTAACTTGCTCCTTACCTGTAACAGATTTGTTAGGCGTGAACTTCCATTGAAATACTAATTCAGCCCTATTTTGCCACGCATTTCCAAGTACTCTGCAACCTCATCCTGAGTAATGGACTTTGAAATTTTACCAATAATTGAGGTCAGGTTAACCGACTTCTGATTTTCCATCTGCCTCCCTCTCTTCTTAAATAGGGGTGTTACATTAGCTATTTCCCATCCTCTGGGACCCTCTCTTAGTCTTGATTCCTGAACGATCACCACCAGTGCCTCCACATTTGCCTCAGGTATTTCCTTTAGAACCCTGGCATGTAGAGAAGATTTATTCATCTTCAGCCATTTAGCTTCCCCAGCACCTTTTCCTGTTGGTGTCTATTAATATTTTCAAAAAGTTTCTATGAACCCAAATGTGCTTTATTTAGTTCATTGATTCTGATTATTTATAAAATGTCTGAAGCAATTCTTGAATTCATCGTTATTCCTGAAAGTGAAAAGAATAAAAGACTCATTCTGTTTGAGGCAGAATGCTTAAAGCCAGTGACATGAAATTGTAACCTGCTAGTGGACACATTCTCTGATAAACATACTTGCTCTATTTTACATATTAAAAAAAGTCATGAACAAAATGGTGCAAGTTTTGCATGAAACATTGCCTTTTCCAAAAAGAATTGCTAAATATTTTTGAAAATAACCTTTACAGATTTATTTTCACCTCACAAAAGGTCCACAGAATTTTAGATTAAGGTTAATTTTCCAAACGTTGTTTAGCTTATTTCTCAAATTATCTTTGTGAGACGCTGTCCATTTTAAAACTTTGAGCTCACTGTAACAAACTCAAACATTTTTTTGAAGTTTCGATTAGGTATATCCAAATTAAAATTTACTTTACCTTTTAAAAATTGCCTTAGGAACTTAATTCTCAAATCTTTAAACTTTGCAAGACTTTTCACCACAATCCAATTCACAATTAATCATCATAAACCCAAATGTTGATTTACACTATCAGACATTCAGAAAAATCTTTCTAAACCTATGTGAACTTTGTATCCAGATTAAAAATTCCCACATTTTTGTCAGAATATCCTGGAGTCTGAATTCTGGCCAGTAGCCTTGATTATGGTCCTTATTGGGTATTTGGGACTGGTTTACAAGGAAATGATCCACTCTGTTGTTCCATTTCAATAACTGGTTTTATCCACCTCCAGGAATAACGTCTTTCTCTGCCATCTGGATTATCTGAACCGATTTCTGCTGAACAGATTATTTTCCTGCCGTGTACTTTGTGATGAACCCAACTATATTACATTCTGCCATTTCTTACAGACCTCCTGGCTGACTTGCCATACTGTAACTCTCCTCTTTGGGGGTCTAAAGGTTCTGGCATACATATCAGTATATAACTTTGATATCAGTCCACTCGGTGCAGCACATCTTTAATTACACCACGAAGCAATATTATATAATCACATGGTTACTTAGATGTCCCAAAATCACTTTGTCCACGGTGGTCAATCCATTACCAAATCTCATAATGCGATTTCAGAACAGCTGACCAAATTGCTGTAGCTAACTGTAGTATTGTACTATATAAAGCAATTGGCCCATTTAATTAGCTTTTAATTACATTATTCCTGTTCAAAGACATTACCTGATGTATTTTCTCTTGTCTCCCTTCAAGGTTACGCTTAAAGAAAGACTCGCAACTGTTTGTACTACTATCTCTCTTATCTGAGGTAACTCCCTTATTTGCTGTGGTTCTGTTCGCCGAGCTGGAAGTTTTTGTTGCAAACGTTTCGTCCCCTGGCTAGGCGACATCATCAGTGCTTGGGAGCCTCCTGCGAAGCGCTTCTTTGATGTTTCCTCCGGTGTTTATAGTGGTCTGTCCCTGCCGCTTCCGGTTGTCACATCGCTTATTTTTCTGTCACAGAAATAGTAGTGCACTTCTCCTACTTAGTTTCAAAATTTTATCAAAATATCTGTGGCTTGACCAATACTTTTCTGTCCTCATGTCTACAATGCAGTTCTTTGGTAAGTTCTTCTTCAGTGCCCATTCCACCATCATAAGACAAACCCAGTTTCCATTCATTAAATAGAGTCATAGAGCCATAAAGATACACTGCACGGAAAAAGACCCTTCGGTCCAACTTGTCCTCATTGACCAGATACCTTAAGTCAATCTAGTCCCATTTACAAGCACTTGTCCCATAACCCTCTAAACCCCTTCCTATTCATATACACTTCTAGATGCCTTTTAAATGTTGTAAATGTACCAACCTTCACCACTTCCTCTGGCAGCTCATTCCATACATGCGCCACTCTCTGCATGAAACAAGCTGTCCGTTAGGTGCCTTTTACATCTCTCCCTTCTCACCCTAACCTATGCCCTTTAGTTTTGGACTCTCCCAAACCAAGGAAAAGATTTTGCCAATTTACTCTATCCACGCCCTTCATGATTTTATAAACCTTTATAAGGTCAACCCTCAGCTTCCGACACTCCAGGAAAGTAGCCCTAAGCCTATTCAGTATCTCCCTAGAGCTCAAACCCTCCAACCTTGGCATGAAAAAAAGTAAGGCACAATTAGAATGATTTACTGTGATTAATATAAGACAAGGGTAAATATTACACTGGCTTACAGAATTTACGTCAGCGTGTAAACATTGAAGTTTACTTTTGGTTTAGAACAATCAAGGATTATTAAGACAACTCAGCAATTGAAAGCTTTAGGGCAGTTTTGAAGGTGACCGTCAGAGGTCAGAAACAATCACGATTTCTTTCCGAGAAAGTAGTATAGGACAGTTCAGGGAGAGCTTTGAGACCACTGGTGTAGGAAGAATTTAGTTTCCAGGGCAGAAATAGAGAGAAGCAGTTAAGTCAAACCTAAAGATTTGATATTGAAAGGTAACTTCTCCAAATTTGACTCATTGTAAAGTGGTGTTGGGGAACAGATACGACTTTGCTTAATTGCATGTTTTTTAAAATGATTCAAACTGAGTTTTATTTAAAAAGCTTATTTCAATAATGCTTTTTTCCTTTTGGGTAATAAATTTGTCTTGTTGGTAAAAAGAAAATCTGCAACCACATGCCATTCTAGAATCTAACACTAGAACTTGTTAGAAGGAAAAATGTGGAATAAATCGTTCAGGAAACATTGATTTTTTTTTGGAATCTGATGATCAGATTGCACCATCTCGGTGTACTACATATAAAAATAATAGATATTTTACAGTTGAAATTTAAGCATCTTGTTATCAATTAAATGCACATCCCATTAATAATTTCCATTTAACATTTTTAAATGTCTCAAGTTGATTACAAAAATATAATCAAACAAAATTGCTGAGGCAAGGTAAGATATTAAGTAGGGAGCTGGGGGCCAGGTTGGATAAAAGTATTGATTCAAAGAGGATATTAGGAAGAAAAGGGAGTTGCAGAAATTTAGGATGGGAGCTCTTTAAGTGTAGGGCCTAAACAGTCAAAGTAAATTACCAATGGTGAAGGATATTGAGTTCACAGTGCTGTAAATGGTTACAGAGGAAGAGTAATCACATGACATACAAACACAAGGCTGAACATCTTGAACTGGAGATAAAGGCGAATCAAGAGTTGATGTTGGTCAAAATTGAGAGTGGTTGCATAGAGGTTGATGCCGGATAAATAAATGTGTGAAGTTTGCACATTCTCCTCCTGTCTGCGTGGGTTTCCTCCGGTTTCTTCCCACAGTCCAAAGATGTGCAAGTCAGGTGAACTGGCCATGTTAAATTGCCCATAGTGTTAGGTGCATTAGTCAGAGGGAAATGGGTCTGTGTGGGTTACTCTTTGGAGGGTCGATGTGGACTGATTGGGCCAAAGAGCCGGTTTCTACACTGTAGGGAATCTAATCTAATCTAAATAATCAAGTGTGAAAAATGGGAGGCTGGTTTCACTTGAGATGGTGGATGAAGAGGGAACGGGGGTAAAAATATCAATTTCTATTTCATATCTCTGACACCTGCAGTATTCTGCTTTTGAATGTGTGCAATGTCCAAACTCTCTGGTTTCCTCCAGTTAAATAATGAAGTCTGAGAACATTGTCCTTTGCTTTTACCACAATTACCATTGTCCTTTGTGGGAGAAGCAAAGGACAATGTTCTCAGACTTCATTATTTAAGTGGAGGAAACCAGAGAGTTTGAATGTTGCACACATACAAAAGCAGAATACTACAGGTGTCGGAAATACGAAATAGAAATTGAAAATGTTGGAAATACAAAACTGGTCAGGCATTATCAAGCTTTTTTTTTGAAGTTCAGCCCAAAATATTGCAGAAAAGTTTGAAGGTGACCTCTTGGACGAGATGTATGACTGGGGAACTGGAAGGAAACGAAAGGATTAACCAAACTACACCATCCATTAATTTTACTCAAATTTATTGCATGAAGACTTAAATTATCACATCCAGGAAATCATCCATGCTGCTGTTTCTTGATGACATAAAAGGATGCATGTACATGTTTGTGGTTTACTTTCAAGATTTCTTTCAGAATCAGTTTCATATTTTAACGATGTAGCCGGAAGAAATTTTTAAAAATGATTTTATATTACAATTGCAGCACTTGGACTTTATGATTAAATATATATACCGTGCTTTTCACAAACCACCAGATATCTCTAAGCACTTTACTGAAAATTTATACAGAACTAAAACTTAAGAATAGCACTGTGATAACAAACACTAATTGTATATTTTTAATGTAGATTGAGGGATTAATATTGTTCAGCACACCAGGTCTCCTGAGCACACAGATGAGGCCTCCATTTAACAAATTGGCCAAAAGACTCCCTCAGTGCTGTACTGGAGTGTCAGTGTCAGAATTTTTCAGCTCAAGTTCTGGAATGGGACTTGAATCTGAAATCTTGTGACACACAGACAAAAGTGCTATCAATTGAGGCAGGGCTGGTCCAGTCACAAATGCAGGACTATATAAAAAAAAATTGATTATGTTTAGTTGTGTGCTGTAATTTTACTATTCAAGTTTTCTAAATTTACACATTCTTTTCTCATATGATCATGCATTCACCAGTGTCAAACTATGTTGATGAGTCCTGAAGAAATTACATTTTTTTTCCTCCAATTTACGCATTTAGTTTGGGAATTTTAGGAGGTGGAGGAAGTGCTAACATTTTCACATAAATTGCATAGTGCTTGGAACTCAGATAGACTCCGAAGAGAGCTTGAAGGATTAATATGAAGCTTAATTTCCTCATAACTGGCTGACAAATAGTAATCCAGAATCGTATTGTATTTCCTCTTTGTGGCAATGGAGCTGTATTATACCTGGACCAAAGAGAGTAAAATGTAGTTAGAAAATAAGTACTATCTTGAATACTTGTACTAAGTGTTAACGGTAAAGTTGTCAAAATCCTACTGGATCATAGGTTTGCTCTCCCATTAGAAAGAGAGAACTGGTGACCATTTCACCTGATGATCATCATGCCTCAGGCAAGGGTAGAGGTGGAAAAAGAGAGTTCTTCATGGTACCCTCAGCTGGTGCAGGAATCAAACCCATGCTGTTGGCATCACCCAGCATTGCAATACAGTGGTCTGGTCATCTGAGCTGTAGTGACGGGGAAGTGACAGCAGAGATATGTAAAGAACAGGTAAAGGATGTTACTGGCAGTTTTCATAATTAAGCAACAGAATGAAACTATTAATAAAGGACAGTGAAGAAGGTTATCTCAGAGTACAACAGGACATTGCTCAGATGGGCCAATGGACTAGGGAATGGCAGATGGAGTTTAATTTAGTGAAATGTGAGGTGTTGGATTTTGATAAAGCAAATCAGGACAGGACTTACACATTTAATGGTAGGGTTATGGGGAGTGTTGCCGAATGAAGAGACATTGGGGTGCAGTTTCATAGCTCCTTGAAGGTGGAGATGCAGGTAGACAGGATAGTGAAAGCGGCATTTGGTACATGTGCCTTCATTGGATAGTGCATTAAACATAGGAGTTGGGAAATCATGTTGCAGTTGTATAGGACATTGGTTAAGCCACTTTTGGAATAGTGTGTTCAGTTCTGGTCTCCCTGCTATAGGAAAGATGTAGTTAAAGTTGAAAGGGTTCAGAAAAGGTTTACAAGGATATTATAGGGTTGGAGGGTTTGAGGTTCAAGGAAGAGGCAGAATATGCTAGGGCTTTTTTCCCTGGAGCATCAGAGGCTGAGGGGTGACCTTATGGAGGTTTATAAAATCATGAGGGGCAGAGATAAAATTAATAGTTAGGGGAGTCCAAAAGTAGAAGGCAAAGATTTAAAAGGGATACAAAGAGCAACTTTTTCATGCAGAGGGTGGTGCATGTACAGAACGAGGAAGCCACCAGAGGAAGTGGTGAAGGATTGTACAAACACAACATTTAAAAGGCACCTGGATGGGTATAGGTAGGGTTTAGACCATAAGATATAGGAGTAGAAGTAAGACCATTCGGTCCTCGAGTCCACTCCACCATTCAATCATGGCTGATGGGCATCTCAATGCCACTGACCCACACTCTCCCCGTATCCCTTAATTCCTTGTGAAATTAAGAATTTATCATTTTCTACCTTGAAGACATTTAACGTCCCAGCCTCCACTGCACTCCGTGGCAATGAATTCCACAGGCCCACCACTCTGACTGAAGAAATGTCTCCTCATTTCCGTTTTAAATTGACCCTCTCTAATCTGAAGGCCGGGCCCACAGGTCCTCGTATCCCTACCTGAGGGAAACAAATTTCCAGCGTTCACCCTTGCATTATCTTGTAAGTTTCTATTACATCTCCTCTCAACCTTCTAATGAATACAATCCCAGGATCCTCAGCCGTTCATTATATTTTAGACCTATCATTCCAGGGATAATCCGTGTGAATCTCTGCTGGACACGCTCCAGTGCCAGTATATCATTCCCCAGGTGTGGGGCCTTAAACTGGACACAGTATTCTAACTGGGCCCTAACCAGAGCTTTATAAAGTCTCAGTAACATATCGCTGTTTTTACATTCCAGCCTTCTTGAGATAAATGACAACATTATATTTGCTTTCTTAACCACAAAAGTCAACTTTTAGAGAATCCTGGACGAGCACTCCCAGATCCCTTTGTGCTTTGGCTTTATGAACTTTCTCACTGTTTAGAAAATACTCCATGCCTGTATTCTTTTTTCCAAATTGCAAGACCTCACATTTGCTCAGGTTGAATTTCATCAGTCATTTCTTGGACCACTCTCCTAAACTCTCTAAATCTTTCTGCAGGCTCCCCACCTCCTCAGAGCTACCTGCCTGTCCGCCTAGCTTCGTATCATTGTCGAACTTCGCCAGAATGCCCCCAGTCCCTTCATCCAGATCATTAATATTTAAAATGAACAGCTGCGGCCCCAACACTGAACCCTACGGGACCCCACTTGTCACTAGCTGCCATTCTGAACAAGAACCTCTTATCCCAACTCTCTGCCTTCTGTCAGACAGCCAATCCTCAATCCAAGCCAGTAACTCACCTCGAACACCATGGGCCATCACCTTACTCAGCAGCCTCCCGTGAGGCACCTTAACAAAGACCTTTTGGAAGTCTAGATGGAATACATCCACTGTTGCCTCTTCAAAGTCTAACACGTTTGTCAGACACAACCTCCCCTTACTAAATCCATGCTGACTTGTTCTAATCCTACCCAGCACTTGCAAGAATTTAGAAATCTCATCCTTAACGATGAGATTTTACCTACAACCGAGGTTAGGCTAATAATTTTCCATCTTTTGTCATGATCTTTTCTTGAACAAGGGGGTTACAACAGTGATTTTACAATCATCTGGGTCTTCCCCTGACTCCAGTGAGATTTGAAAGTTTACAACCAACGCCTCCTTCAGCCACCTCCCTCAGAACTCTAGAATGTAGCCCATCCAGGCCACAAGATTTATCAATTTTTAGACTTTAGCTTTTCTAGCACTTTCTCTTTTGTAATGGCTACCATACTCAACTCTGCCCCTTGACACTCCTTAATTGTTGGGACATTACTCATGTCTTCCACTGTGAAGACTGACATAAAGTATTTATTAAGTTCTTCATTTATTTCCTTATCTCCCATCACTAGCCTTCCTGCATTAATTTGAAGCAGCTCAATTTCTACTTTTGCCTCTCGTTTGTTTCTTATGTATTGAAAGAAACTTTTACTACCATTTCTAATAATACTGGCTCACTTACCTTCATATTTGATCCTCTCCTTTTCTATTTCTCTCTTTGTTATCCTCTGTTTGTTTTTTGCAGTCTTCCCAATCTTCTGATTTCCCCGTGCTGTTGGCCACTTAAGAGGCTCTCTCTTTTTCTATGATACATTTCCTGATTTCCTTTGTCAGCCATGGTGGCCAAACCCCCCCCCTCCACCAGAATCTCCTGCCATTGTTGCTCTACTGTCTTCCCCACTAGGCTCTGTTTCCGGTTGATTTTCGTCAGTTCCTCTCATGCCCCAGTAATTATCTTTATTTAACTGTAACACCATTACATCCAATTTTGCCTTCTCTCTTTCAAATTGCAGACTGAACTCTGTCATATTATGATCGCTGCCTCCTAAGTGTTCCCTTAACTTTAAAATTTTTCACAAAGTCTGGTTCATCACATAGCACTAAGTCCAGAATAGCCTGTTCCCTTGTGGGCTCCATGACAAGCTGTTCCAAAAAGCCATCCTGTAAGCATTCCATGAATTTCCTTTCTTTGGATCCACTGGCAACATTATTCACCCAGTCCATTTGCATATTGAAGTCCCCCATTATCACCCTGACCTTGGAGGGATATGGGTCAAATGCTGGCAAACGGGACTAGAGTAAGTTAGGAAATCTGGTTGGCATGGATGAGTTGGAACTGAAGCAATTCTATGATTACATTAATTTGGATTTTTATTAAAATCTCTTTGTCTTGCAAATGCGGTATGGTGGCTCAGTGGTTAGCACTGCTTCCTCACAGCACCAGGGACTGGGTTTGATTTCATCTTCGGGCAACTAGCTATGTGTAGTTTGTACATTCTCCCTGTGCCTGTGTGGGTTACCTCTGGGTGCTCCGGTTTCCTCTCACAATCCAGAGATGTGCAGGTTAGGTAGATTAGCTGTGCTGTATAGGCCACAGTGTTCAGGGATGTACAAGCTAGGTGGATTAGCTATGGGAAATGCAGGGTTACAGGGATAGAGCAGAAAAGTGGGTCTGGGTCAACTCAATGGGCTGAATAGCCTGACCACATTTCTGATTCTATGACTCCATGTCTCCACAAATTTTGCCATCCTGAATACCGGGAAAGGGTGACCACTTGCCTTTAAGGTCCTCTGATGTGACAGCACACGTTGAGGGAGCCGGTCACCCTTACATTCCATTAGTTTTCCCATATTTTCCCCTCTTGTAATAATATTTGCTTTATGATGATAACTTCTTATCACAAAATAAACAAATATATCATGCACAATGAAGTAAATAAATATGATCCGATTGCCATTATGGAGACACGACTTCAGGATGACAAAGAATGGGTCCTGAATATTGAGAAGTACAGGATATTAATAACAAAGGCAGATAGGTAACAGTGGAGGGATAGTACTATTAATCAAAGATTGCATTTGTGCTAATAGTTAGATATGACTTTGGTTCAAGAGATCAGGATGTAGAATTGGTTTAGGGTGGAGATGAGAAATAGCTAGGGAAAAGAACTAACTAGTAGGAATGATTTACAACTCCCCGTCACAAAATATGGGAGAAAGTATGCAAGAAGATGCCACATCAAAGGTTACTGTTGAAAATAGAAGTTTATGGCATATGGGGCAATATAATAGTATTACAAGAAAACTGATTGGTCGGCAGAAAAGAAAGGCAGGATGTGACTGCGAAGTCCTGCAGGGATGTCTGCTGGGGACTCAATGTTTTACAACTTACATCAATGACTTAGATGAGAGGAGCAAAGGTAAGGTAACTAAATTCACAGACATCACTAAGATTTATAGGGAAGTGTACCGTGAAGACAACATTGGAAAATGCAGATGCAATACATAGGTTGAGTGAGTAGGCAAAAATCTGGCAAATGAAGTGCAATCTGTGCAAACGTGAAGTTGTTCTCTTTGGCATGATGGTTAAGAAAATGGTATTAAACCAGAGAACGTCTTCAGAGTTCTGAGAAGCACAGGGATAACACATACTCGAGAGAGTTAATGGGATGTTTTCTTTTATTATGAGAGGTTTTGAATATAAGAGTAAGAGTACAAAGGTCTGTAGAAACTCAGAAGGTCGAGCAGCAGCTCTGAAAAGAGAAACAAAATTAATGCTTTCAGTCCAATATGTCTCTCCTGTGGAATGAATGGGCTGGAAAATGATATTGTTTATGCTGTTGACACAGATATTGGAGTGAATAGAACAAATGGTGAGGGTCCCCAGATCAAAAGGCAAAGGGAGTGCTAATGACACTGAAGAAGATAGGAGGATGCAAAATCAGTGTGAATGACAGGTCTGACCAGCAGTAAATCGGTCAGATCTGCTAACAGCAAACTGATATCATCAACATGGGACGTGGGTATACATGCATAATCAAAATGGAGGACAGTGTTCATACTTGGAAACTGTTGAATTTAGTATATTTAGTTCTGAAGGCTGTTAAGTGCTTAAATGGGAAAATGAATGCTCTTCCTGCACTGTATGTTAAGCTTTGCTGGATCAATGCAGCAAGCATGGTTGAAAATGTCAGCTTAAGAGGAAGATTGTGTTTGGAAATGGCAAGCAACTGGAAAGTCAGGAACAATTCTACAAATGCAGTGAAAATCAAATGGGATTTAATTTTCTGATTCATCCATAAACAACAAAGTTGTGCCAACCTGATGCCAAATTAATTCCTTCTTCCTGCTGTTGGTCCATTTCCCTCCATTCCTTGCATGTTCATGTGCTTGTCTAAAAGTCCCTCAAACACCCCTATAGGACCTGCCTCCACCACCACCCCTGGCAGTGCACTCAAGATTCCTACCACACTCTGTATAAAAAATTGTCTCTTACATCTCCTTTGAACTTTTCTCCCTCTCATCTTAAATGCATGCCCCCGGGTTTTAGATATTTCAACTCTGGGAAAAAGATTCTGACTGTCAACCCTAAATATACATCTCAATTTTATAGACTATGAAGTCTTCGCTTAGCTTACACTCCTCCAGAGGGAAAAAACCCAAGTTTTCCTAGCTTCTCCTTATAGCTTATACATTCTAATCCAGGCAGCATCCTGGTAAACCTCTTCTGCACCCTCTCCAAAGCTTCCACATCGTTCCTGTAATGTGGCGACCAGAATTGAAAGCAATACACTAAGTATGGCCTAACCTTAAAAAGCTGCAATATTATATCCTAACTCTTGTAGTCAACTCGCCTACCAATAAAGGCGAGCATACCACATGCCTTCTTTGCCTTCCCATTTACTTGCATGGCCATTTTCAGGGAGCTATGGACTTGAACCCCAAGATCCTTCTGTACTTCAATGCTGTTCACGGTCCTGTCATTCACTGTATACTTTTCCTTAACATTTGATTTCGCAAAGCGCAGCACCTCACACTTACCCGAATTAAACTCCTCCTGCCATTTGTCCGCCCATATCTGCAACATAACTATATGGCGCTGTATCCTTTGACAACGTTCTACACCATCCATAATTCCACTGATTTTTATCATCTGCAAATTTACTAATCCACCCATCTACATTTTCATCCAAGTCATTTATACATATCACATACAGTAAAGATCCCAGTATGGATCTCTGTGGAGCACCACTAGTCACAGACCTCCATACAATAACATATGCTTTGAGTATGTATTTTGCTGCAGAACATTTTACAATTTTCTCCACATTTATAGAAGATTGATGTAAAATGCAACCTTTCTCCCCATCAAATTGCAAATACACTAAAACATTTTTAAGATGCTAGGAGTCACTATAGTATGAAAACAATTCTTTGTAGCAAGAGAGTACAACCATATATCATCCTCACCGTGATGCAAGGCCAGCATTTATTGGTAAGGCCAGGAGAACAGGATACAAGGTTCCTCCAACAGAAGCCACTAATCCTCCTCTAACTAGGGCACACGTGGGACAATTGAGATCACCTAAACAAAACAAAATCAATTTTTCACGATAAAAATTTTGTTTTAAATTTTAAGAACAATGTCAGCTTCATTTTTAATTAGCTGTCCAGTTGATTGAGATGACATATAAACATCTTTGAAACCTATTTTAACCTCGTTGCTAGTTTCCTCCCTCAGTCAAGGGGCAAGATTGAGAGGGTAGGTAACCTCAGTCAGTACGGGAATTGAACCTTGACTGTTGGCATCACTCTGTGTCACAAACCAATTGTGAAGCCAACTGAGCTAACTAATATTACACTGCTATAAAATATCTTCAATACTAAAAATCAGAATGTATTATTATTTTGGATCTAGGTAGGATAAACAACATGCTTGTATTATTCATAACAAATCCCTTACCAACCTGAAAGCAAAGGCTTTGACACAACAGCATTATATCCTGCTATTGTAGTCAGGAATGGAAGAATTCCCATTGGCAAACTGGAAGCAAAACGAGCCTGAGCAATATTGAGTACTCTTCGAAAGAAACTGTTGGCAATTAAACCAGCAAATGCTGAATTTATCCCAAGGTAGATGGGTCCATATGCAAAAAGCTTTCTGTGGGAGGAGGAGAAGAAATTTAGTTTTCATTACAAATCTCAACTGCAAACATGAGTTATTGTAGAGAAAACCTTTCATTAACTGTTACTTCACATTCAGTGCTCAGGTAACAGCTGATATGCGTGGAGCTACCTCCATCATGTATGTACAAATAGTTTGAAATATAAATGTGGAGAGGAAAAATTGATTTAAGGGTGACCAGAGTGACATTAACAAGACAAAGTTAAAAATCACACACCACCAGGTTATAGTCCAACAGGTTTAATTGGAAGCACACTAGCTTTCGGAGCGACGCTCCTTCATCAGGTGATTTTCACTGCTCAACAAGTCCAAGTGGAATAATAGGAACAGCAACACTATTCTAAATTGCCTTCATCAATCTGACCAAGGGTTTTGTCTCAGTCAATTTACCTGATGAAGGAGCGTCGCTCCGAAAGCTAGTGTGCTTCCAATTAAACCTGTTGGACTATAACCTGGTGTTGTGTGATTTTTAACTTTGTACACCCCAGTCCAACACCGGCATCTCCAAATCATTAACAAGACACTGAGTGACATGGATTGACTGAGTGACATGGATTAACTGTATCCTAATCAGTACTGATTCTACTGCCACGCATCTATCGAGCAACTCCCAGATTAAGTTAAATCTAAGGTATTCTTACCTGCATACATTAGGAAACCCCTATCTTGATTCCAAATTAGTACCTTAATCAAGTGAAACTTTGTGGTTACTACATTTTCACATTCCTATATAAGTCTCTTTAACTATCCTTCAGAATATCATTGTTTGTTTTCAAGGTATCATATTCTAGTCTAAACCATGCTTTTGCAATTCTTCCAACAATTTCTTGTTAATATGAGAGACTAAATCAAATATTTATTCCATTACGACTGAATTTTAGTTATTTTAATCTCGATTGTTTAGTAGGTTTGATAATTTACTTGTATTGCTCAGTAGTTTTGATAATTTACTTCTACTGCATTTGAACACACTATACTGATCTATAGATCGTCTTGGTTTTTCCTAACTTCTTGATAGTCCCATACACTACGATAAAGTTCAAACCACTGGGAATCTTGTTTTTGACAAGATGGAGAATAGTGGCAATAAAGACAAAGAAAAGGATTAGTGCAATTGTACATCTCTGCTTGACTGCAAAGGATTCTATCATATTATTGGTGAAGACCATTGCTGACATTTTGTTGTGAAGAAGATGGAAAATGATGAATTTCTTGGGAGAGCAAGGGTCTTCCATAACACTTCTAAATTGACTGAGACAAAACCCTTGGTCAGATTGATGAAGGCAATTTAGAATGGTGTTGCTGTTCCTATTATTCCACTTGGACTTGTTGAGCAGTGAAAATCATGCCTAGTTCCACAGTTTGGTTGGAAACCACACCTGATTTCCAGAAGAATTTCTAGGGAGCATTTCTAGTCTTCTTGGCAACACAGAGTAGGGAGATTCGTCAGTAGTTTCCACAATCCACTTTGTCTCCCTTCTTGAAGATGGTGGCAACCGCAGCATCCTTAATACCAGTAACTTTTAGCAACAGTTATTTAATAAACTAACCTTTTATCTTATTTGAAGCATAAAGTTATTTTATGCTGTTGGTTATTTTTAAATTAAAACAAACTCAAAGGAAGTAATAAATATGTTATTACATAACGCAGTTCACAGATTACTCAGAGGATAGACCTGATGTAGATCTAACAACAGCCAGAAAATATATGGTGCATTGCACTTCACAAATAAACCACGACTCAGCAGAAAGAATTTGTAATTGAAATTATTCAGATGAACTACAATTTAAACGAGAGTGGATTTATAAGGAATACACTCATCAGAATTCTGTCTTTCTAGTACTTGCAAACAAGCACCACCCGAAATTGGAGGAATGGATTTCATATTAGAAATGTCATTCAAAACTTTACGAAGGAAGCTATTTTGGTGGTACCAAACAGTATCAGACACCCTCGAGGTTAGGGAACCCATTAGCTTTAGTTTGCAGTTTGAGATATCTTTTCTCTAATACTTGCACCCACAGTAACAGGAATGGATTATGGCAAGTACATCTAAATAATAAATGGAAATACGTTGGCTTTTTCCATAACTAAGATGCCTTGTTCTGGCTATAGGTTAATTGTCTGGTTTGTTCCCATTCTAGGAATGAGCATTTGCAAACTGAACTGGTCCCTAAATTTGATAGGCAAGCTGAGAATCACATTTCCTCTAAAGAGAATTGACAAATTCAAGATTAATTGAAATGATGAAAGAATACTGAGAATATGTGCACACTCTTTTTAGAAGCTATATTTAATAATAAAAAAATACAGTAGGGTTATCTGTGTCCTCACAGTCCAGGAAGAATCATGTCCAAGGAAATGTTCTCCCTAATCTGTGTGACTAAGAGCAAATTGGAAGTGAAAGGGAATCAGTAGTCCCAGGGATTTACAAAAAAGATAAATACATCATACCAAATGGAGGATTAAAGGAAGGTGAATACTGATTCTTTAATCTTGAGGGCCCTGGCAAAATTGAACAGAATTATTAGCATTTGATTTCTAAATTTTATCAGTTTTAATTCTTTTTTGTAGCAGCCCACACACTTTTTGCTTAATAAATCCGTGGTGAGGTTTGCAATTGTTAGAAAATTTTAAAAGGCAGCCATTTGGTGCATCTTGTTGATGCTACCTCTTCTATTAGACATTTTTCCTGAAATGGTTATATTTCTTTTAAGTAATAGTGTGCTTCAGTAATCATACCACTATATTCAGTAATCATACCACTATTATAATCTAATGAACCTCTGAATATATATATTCCATTTCCATTCTTCTAGTGATAATTCTGCATCAATGCACAGTGAATTGGAATGTGGTACTCTTTTGTATGTAATTATATAAGAGATAATAATTATAAAAAGTAATGTAATTGTTAGTTGTTGGAGATCCAAGTCTTATGGGTATTTTACTGTGTGAGACCAAAGGTATTAAATTGGAGAGGGTTCAGCTAAGATTTACCAGGATGTTGTTGGAACTGGAGGGTTGAATCATAAGTAGAGGCTGGATAGGCTGGGACTTTTTTCAGTGGAGCATAGGAAGAGGCCTTATAGTGGTTTATCAAATCATGTGGGACTTAGGTAAGGTAAATAGCAAAGATCTTTTCCCTAGGTTGGGGGTGATCAAAACAGGTGGGCACATTTTTAAGGTGAGAGAGAGGTTTAAAAAAGACATGAGGGGCTATTTATTCACATATAGGGTGTTGCATATGCAGAATGAACTGAGTGGAATGATCGTCCAGAGGAAGTGGTGGATGTGGACACAGTTACAACATTTAAAAACATTTAGATAAGTGCATAAAGAAAAAATACTTGGAGATATGGGCTAAACGCAGGCACGTGGGACTATTTTATCTTGGGATTATGGTCGTCATGGGTTGGTTGGATCGAAGGGCTGAAATATGTACAAGTTCTAAAGGTCTTGACAGAGTAAATGCTGAGAGGATACCACCTCCCATGGGAGGGTCTAGGTCAGGAACCTTAATCAGTGAGGAATCAAGCATTACAGGGAAAAAGTAGGCAAATGTAGGAAAATGAAGTGAGAAATGTTGTAGTTGATCTGCGAGGGGAACTGGTAGATGAAGGTACAATTACAACATTTAAAATCCATTTGGACAGGTACATGAATAGGAATGGTTTACAGGGACTAAATGCAGGCAAGTGGAGTAAGTTTAGGTTTGGAAATTTGGTCGACATGAATGAGTTAGACCGAAGGGTCTGTTTCTGTGATGTATGACTATTTCAAAGAAAAGAAAAGCTACACTTATATAGCATCTTTCACAACCTCAGGATGCCCAAACTGCTTCAGTTAAGTAGTTTAAATGTAGTTATTATATCGTACTTAGCAATTTGTGTAGAATGAGGACCTACAAATAGAAAAGTAATATTTACAAGATGATACATTGTTATGATTTTAAAAAACAAGTACTGGACAACACACAAGAATTTTGCTGCCCTTTTGCAATATAGCCACTTAACTTTTAAAATCCACTTGAGAGATAAAGATTCAATTTGGATTAATCTTTCATTCAGGAGATGGCTTATCTCACAATGCAGCATGCCCTCAGTGTTGCATATCCCTTAGAATTGGAACTGAACCTACTTCTCAGGACAGACTGCCATTGACACAGCCACAGTTAACATTGATGGAATCAGAATAAAATAAAGTTCAAATAAAACTGAATTATATTTGAGAATTAAGACAACATTTCCACATTTCTTGGATGAGGAATTAATGCAGTCGAATGAGATATCTGTCCTTCATTTCTGGTTATACCTTCAATGCTCCACAAGGGAGAAAAATGTTCAGATGGAGATTAATACATTTTCTTCCACAAAGAATCATAAAGTTGCTTTGTCTTTTTCTGCATCCAGATTTCACTCTTTGAAGATGTGCTTCACTTTCATTGGGTGCAGTTGGTACAAAAGCTCAATTGTGAGTAGGGCCTCTGAAATACTATAGCCACATTAAAGCTTATCTTCTCATTGAACCCACTGACATGTAATACAATAAAGACTTGCTTAAAAAGATTATTCAAGCCCTTGCCAGATTGCCACACACTCCCTTCCCACATTCTTTGCATAACCATGCTGTACTGGACAGAATAAAGATACTCTTTGAGGGTGGCATGGTGGCTCAGTGGTTAGCACTGCTACCTCACAGCGCCAGAAACCTGGGCTCGATTCCAGCCTGTCTGGAGTCTGCACATTCTCCTGTGTCTGCATGGGTTTCTTCAGGCTGCTCGAGTTTCCTCCCACAGTCCAACAATGAGCAGGTTAAGTGGATTGGCTATGCTAAATTGCCCATAGTGTTCGGGAATGTGCAGGTTAGGTGCATTAGTTGTGGGAAATGTAATGTGGTAGGGGAATGGGTCTGGGTAGGATATGCTGCGGAGGGTTGGAGTGGACTTGTTGGGCTCCACACTAGAGATTCTGTGATTATTAATTCAGCACTGAATAAGGATAGCATAATGGCTGAAACATTTAAACCATGGCAGAGAGCATTTTTCTGACATTTGTTTAAGAAATTAAGAATTGAGTCCCTTGCTATTAAGGCATAACTAAGTCAGGGGTAAGCATTTTAGAGATATAGCATCATTAACCTCAGTGATTCCTACTTATAAATTAAGCTTAAATATCTACAGTTGCTAATCTTTTGATTGCAAATGTTTGGTTTAAATTGTTCTTGTATCACTGTGTAGATGCTGGTTTTAAACATGTTTCATTTGGTTTTAAACTGAATAAAACCAAAGTTTTATTCAGTTTAAATAAATGGGAACTGAAAAGGTCCTTCGTCTGAAATTTTAATAAACAATCTTAACTATGAGGTACAAACACAGAAATTGCTTGAAAATCTCAATAGGTCTCACAGCATCTATGGAGAGAAATCAGAGTTAATGTTTTGGATTCAGAATCTTAACTGTGTGCGCATTTGTGTGGACATAGATTAGATAAGTACCTGTCTAATTCTGGTAGCTGTTGAAACCGTTCAAGAAGCATTTCCATGATATTAGGGTTGGGCATACCAGGTTGTGGATCTTGAGTAAATACTGTATTATCTTCCATTCTTGAAACCTACAACAAATTAGGGTTTAAAATTAGGTAACTGAAAATATTTTATTGCACGACAAAGTCAAGCAAAAATGGCGTCAGAATACTCTAAGTGAAATGTGAATGTGTAGAATTTGTGTAAAGGAATTGCGAAGTAATTAACAACATCACACCTGACTTTAACACGTTCCGTTTTTGGAGAATTACACGGTATTAATGACAGAGCATTAAATAAAAAGAGCCACGCTAGAAATACACTGTAGGTCTAGCAGCATATGTGAAGAGATGAACGAGCAAAAGTGTATTGTGAATTATGTAAAATTTCAGAAAAAATACCTGAGTGTGAATCCCTAACTTCTGAGGTGAACAAATACACTTTTATAAAGATAAAAACTTTACAAATTTGCACACTATCGCAACAACATTTAAAACATCAACCTCTATCAACATTACCACCTCACATCATGTAAACTACTGAAACGCAGACATGTTGATCAGGTGACCAAACTGACCTTTCACCCGCTTCTCCCCGCCCACAGAGGAAGCCCCGCCTCTCCTCGGCCAGTCAATTGGTCAGTGGTGGATGTTCGCGGGTAGTGTCTAGACGCCAATCAAACGTGGCGCGAGCCTCTTCCGTTATTCAGCGAGAGCCGCGGTCGTTGTGGGAGGACGGGGTAAAAAATTGGGTGGAATTGCTGGGAGGGAAAGATGAGTCGGTTCAGAATTCGAAGTAGATGGCGAATTGTATTGTGCAAGGTTTAACACATATAAACAAGTAGTTCTACCTTCCCTCGGGAGGTGTAAATTTTACAGATTATGCTTTATTGGTATTTAAGTGTCGATTCTAATGAAAATAATGTAACTGGTAGATGTCGGCCCTTTCAGTTTGTGTCCCGTCAGAAAGCTGCCTGGAGCAGCGGAGTTGTCAGAATTGAGACATACGGAGCTGTGGCCCAGCATCTGTACAGAGATGTTCTTTTATTCACCTCTGGAGCAGGTGCGACTTTAACCCGGCTTCCTGGTCCAGAGCTGTGGATACTACCATTGCACCATAAGAACCCCCCCTTCCCTACTGCTTGATTATAGCATTTCACTTGCTGAATTTATCCTCTCTCGTTCTTCAGGGATAAACTGTGGCCCTTGTAATTTGAGTCCAACTGTCGAAGGGGAATCAAGTTAATAACGATCACTATTTTTATTTTTTCTGTAAGGCGTATTCGTATTTGGGAGCGATTCCCGATTCTCTTTTAGTCAGATTTCAAGGGTGTTTCTGTGTTTTTTGATTAATTTTTCTCTCAAACAGTGTCACGGATGGTGGCTGAGTCCGTCAGCGATGGAATTGAGACAATGATACGCGATGAATAAAACTGATGCTGGATTAATGTTAGGGACAGTCAGTGCGGGTGACTGGCCAGCTGCGCTTCCTTCTTTGGATCCCGGCTCCAACTCTGTTTAACAGCGCCTCACCACCTGGCTGGGAAATCTTACAAGCTTTCAAAAGAAATCACGAGTGAAAGGAAGAAACACCTTCTTTTGCCAGGTTGAGAGCTACAACGAATGTCTAGACTCTCTTGAAACGAATCGAGTTAGATTCCGCCAAATTCTTATGGGTGTTCTGAGTTTGAACTGGACAGTGAATTACCGTTCTATATAAACATTTGGCCATTCCATTCTCACTTTTAACAAATAGTTTCTTCGCAAAGCTTTTTATTGTGAGTTTTGTGGATGTGTGTATTTGAGATTTGTTTGTATTCTTTAGCACATATAGCCTTTGGGGCTTTCTTTACAACGCAGTTTAAATGCTAAGAGTGTTTCGCCTGCTTGATGAGTGAGAAAAGAGAACGAGCGGTGTCTGGTGTCAAGCATACCTAGAACTGGCGAAGATTGGTGATGACACTTTGAGAGAAAAAATGCCGGTGAAGAAACAAGGTGAGTTGGGTTTCCACGGTTGTCATGGCTCGTGTTTGTGTTCATTTTTAGAGAAATGTTATTACTGACAAAGTGTCAAATATATTAACTGCATTTGTTTCCAGGATTTAGAATCTTGTCACTTCAAGGCAACCTTTTTTTTTAATAAACCAAGACTAAGTCAGTATTATACTGGGTACAAATATATAGGGTAGTGTTTACTTCATTCACTAGTTGTTTCTCCAAATGATGGAGAATTTGGTTTTTGGTCAAGCTGATTTCTACCACATGCATATATTTGATTCACTCTTGGTCTCCAGAAGTTGCAAAGTGTCTGCCACTAGGTTAAGAGCATGGTTTGAGAACGGTTTTTCTCCCCCTACTGTCATTGTTCCATTGGTGTTGTTGTGGGTTTTTTTTCCTATTTGATTCAATTTAAGCCAAAAACAGAACTAAAATAGTGTTCTCTGAGACTTGGTGTTGATCATTCACAAAGGCATCTGATGCCTATGATTTATCAGGTTTGACCTGATCAGGTAGGTGTGTATTTAAGCTACTTTAACGGCCCGCAAAAGTATCTTAAAATTCAGTAACAGAAGTCCCAATTGAAAAGCCAGACTGTCTTTTTTGCTAATAAAGTTTATTCCTCTATTTTGTAAATTAAGTTTTTTTTCATCAGTTGACGAATGGACAAAATCTAAATAAACCCGAAAGAACTGTGGATATTGTAAATCAGAAACAAAAACAGAAATTGCTGGAAAAGCTCAGCAGGGCTGGCAGCATCTGTGAAAAGAAATCTGTTAACATTTTGGGTCTAGTGACCCTTCCTCAGAACTGCCAGTTCTGAGGAAGGGTTACTGGACCTGAAACATTAACTCTGATTTTTCTTCTCAGATACTACTAGACCTGCTAAGCTTTTGAAAAAAATCTAAACTTTGTATTGTGGTTAAAATGTTATTTAGTGTTGAGTATTTGATTTATCTACTGTTTGGATGTGACTTTGAACTAAGCCATAATAAAATATTTTGTTCAATGACCAATCTGGAGGGAAATTGAATAACCCATAAAAATGTAGCACGGCAAGTTAGTAACCAAAAAAAATCTAATATTAGTCAAGTGTATACATTGTAGTGATTCATTATTGACTCATTTTCAATGTAAATGTTGTGTATTTTGATCCAAAGACACAAGTATATCTAATCACAGGATTTTCCTATTTTTATAAATCATGTTTTTTTTTAATGAGGGTTTATGTACCCAGTATTTTGTGTAAGGACTTCCAGTACTGCACTTATAGTACTTTTATTTAATAGGCTGTACAGCAGAACATTATGATAAGAACACCATCAACATATTCCAATATTTTACTGCTTGAAATGATGTTTGCAATTCTGATTTAATATTGCATTGCAATCCACAATTGTAGGATTTTCTAATGCATTATCTATGTGGGTTTCAGTGGATTAGTTTGTGGTTAAATTTTGCCTAGTGAAATGGACTTGTATTATGGCAAAGATAGACCTATTACTGTAGAATAGGTCTGATTGGTAATCCCATTTTAAAGATTTCCTGTTTACTTGTTAGCAGTTTTAAGACCAGACTTAAGTCAAACCAGCTAGGAAATCACTTTGGCTCTAATGCTGATCTTATGCCAAGAGGTGTTCCTTTTTAAGGAACAGCCTTCTGTTAAAAAGGGTTTTACAGGTGACAGGTACTTTGATAATATTTAGAAAGAAGGTAAGTGGCTGGTTGGGGCATGTTGGTTCAGAGGTGCTCAGGTTGGTTCCCGATGGGAGACATTGGGTATGGGATGGGAAAGTTGTTAGGGAGAAACTGGTGATTAGGGAGGTGTCTGGTGTTCAGCAGGATGCAGGTGAAGGTCCTCAGTTTTATGGTTACTATGAAGTTTGATTCATCAACCTTCCCTGGATAACTATTAAAGTAAGTCAGTCAGAACTTTCCCAAGTCTCCAACTCTGTGATGGGGATGTTTTTGGAAGCTTCCAGGCACCAGGTTATTGTCAAACAGAAGCTAAATTCCTTCAGTGTCAGCTGTAATTTGACTTTCACATGATTCTGATGCATAAGTCTGTTTATTTTTCTTCACTGACAATCTTCTGTAAGATCTGGACAAAGTGCACAAAATATTAGTAATTATACATCAATACAACTTTATTGTAGTTTGTATAGATTTATTATAAATGATCACAATTTATAGGGAAAAAAAGTTGCTGGTTGCTTGGCAACTGGACTCTGGTTACACAAGTAAATTCTGTTAATTTGAAAACCTTGCACTGCAGTTTACAGAGAATCGGTCCCCACATGTGAATATATGAACACAGTAGTTTCAAGTCCTGATGCTGTGAGATTTGTAGGGGAAATTGCCAGCAGTGGTTCCAATGGATTTGTTGCTCTTGATATTCTAGGTTACAGAGGTGCTGATTTGGAAGGTGCTGTCAGGAGCGTTAGTAAGTTGCTGCAGTGCATCTAGCAAATAAAATACACAAGTATTGTGGAGGGAATGAATGCTAAATGTGATGGATTGGGTGCAATCAAGTGGGCTGCTTTGTCCTGGATTGTGTCAAGCTTCCTGAGTTTCGTTGGAGCTGCATTCATGCAGGCAAGTGGGGAGTATTCCATCATACTAAGACTTGTAGCATATAGATGATTGGTCAGACTTTAGGGGATTAAGAGATTATTTATTCCCCTTCATGCCCTCATTTGTTTCTATAGCCACAGCATTTATTTGAGTATTCCATTTCACTTTATTGTCAATGGTAACCCCACTGGGGACAAACTTCTTTTCCACAGGATTCAAGTTCTGTGCCACCAGAGGCCAATTCTAAAGGGTTTGATATTTAACAAGCTCCTTGTCTGGATAATATGTTTCAATGTCATGCTTCATAACAATTTACACACTGGAGTTGTCAAATTTGGTATATTTGATGCAATTATTCCCATTGGCTGACTCTAGGAAGGGACAATATATCTTAGTGGGGCATCAACTTCTGAAGTAAATGACTTGGGGATAGAATGGCAGGATAATGTTTCTTTAATGCTAATCTGTAGAATGACTGCTCGCTTAGTGCACATTCTGGAGCCAACTATAGAGCAGGTTATGGTAGATCTGGCATTGCACAACAAGATCAAATTATTAATTACTTAATGCAAGCATGCTTAAAATAGCTACTAATATATAATGATGAAATTTTACATTGTGCGAGTGAGAGAGGTTTGATCCAAAGCTCTACTTTAAACTGAAACTGGGGCAATTAAATATCCCTTTAAATGTCTGTTATTTAACTACCGCACTTCAGCCAGTTCTCCTTTTGAGGAGGAGTACTGGCTAAAGTGAGATAGTTAAGTGGCAGATATCCAAGGGGATATTTCTTAATACACAATAGGTGCATTCCAATTGAAGGAAATCCAAAATGAGGATCTATCATCTGGACCTAACTAAGATGGTTTAAAGTATCAAACTTGAGGAAAAAGCACATAATTACACGCAGCTTACTGGCAGGTCAAGTTTTTTGAATGTTCTCATCCAAGAACAATTAAAAGATATACTAGGTTTTCCCTCCTTGTACAAGAAATATGCAAACAATTTTTGTAGCTGGTTTAGAAAGTTAACAAGTGAGTCTGGGGAGTGATTAATGGAAGAGTAAGGAGATGGCTGGTGAATTTAACAAGTATTTTACATCAGTCTGCTCTATCGATGATACATCTAACGTCTTAGAAATAGTTATAATCAGGAAATGGAATGAGGCTGCCAAGGGGTTAAGTGAATGGACATTGATCCGTCAAATGGAATATAATGTGAGAAAATGAGATTATTTTTATACACTGTTCAGATGGACAATTATCAAATGGTGGGAGATTACAAAATTGAGATGCAGAGAAATCTCCTGTCCTGAAAAGGTTAATATCGTAGGTTCTATAAATTTGCAAAATATAATAGTATGTTGTTTATTACAGAGGGAATTGAATACAAAAATGAGGTTATGCTTGAGTTATATTGATGAGATCACATCTGGAAGACTGTGTACTGTATAGCATTGGCCTCCTTCATTTAAAGAGGAATCTAAATGGGTTATCTGAAACAGATGAATTGTGTTTCTGTGGAAAGGTTGGACATGAAAGCTTGTATCACCTGGTGCTTAGAGTAAGAGGTGAACTGAGTGAAACGTGTAGGATCTTGAGGTGTCTTGACAGTGTGCATGTGAAAGAGATGTTTGCTGTTAGGGAAAAAAGGGCTGCTGTTTTAAAAATGAGTTGTCCAATTAAAATAGATTAAAGTAATCTTTTGACCTCTGTTCTTAGAAATATAGTAGATGCAGAGTCTGTTTTTAAGGTACAGGTAGATTTTTCCCAGTTTTTCAATCCCTCCACATCTTAGTTTATTACTAGCTACACTAGCCTAGGTCCTTTGCTCCACCATTTCGTGAGCATGAAAGGTTATCAGGGTCAGCAGTAATGTGTACTAATGAAATCAGTCGTAGATCAGAACATATCTTACTGAATGCAGACGCCATGCTCCTAATTCGTATGTATGTTGTGGTTCGTGCTTAATCCTGCTTCATGTTGACTTCTCAGCTGATTTACTTGAGATTGGAGGAAAAGAACAATGCAAAGAAGGAAGTGAGATGTAGTTATCGTAGTCTTGCATTTCGTTGGATTAATTGAAATAGAATGATACAATCTAACCTCTCATTCCCTGTATGTTTTTTGTCTGACTCTATGCATGAGTAATAAACTAAAAGTTCTGAAATGTAGACTAAATTTGACAATCGATTTATGGCTACTTTATACTTGAAATGTTATTGTATGTAACATACACTACTATGTGCTCGAAGACACTATGATAGTGTTTTATCCTATTTACTATCAACAATTGGGCAGATGGCAAAGTTTAAATCAGATGCAGTAATACTTCAGCTCAGTGCAGACTATCATTTTTAAATGTTGAGTTTTGACTGTATAAAACTTTATAATTTGATATGTTATTTTGTCCAAGTTAATACAAACTGAATATACCTGCCCCTTCCTCTAAGCAGAAGAAAACAAAGCTATAAATGTGTGCTTAAAGTCTGTGTCTGAAAAGATCAGTTGTCACCTAATGCAGGTGGCAACTAGACAACACTCAGCCTATAATTTTAAAAATGGTCTGTGCATCACAGCAGCTTTTAGAATAGGGAATGTATCAAGAGACTTGCAGGTGATGAGATGAGCGAATGAACTATTTATCCAAAGGCCTTTCTGGAAGGAGGCTTTTAAAGATGACTGGTGGTTGGGAGAGAATTCTTGTGGTCAGGCTGAAGTCTCCAGCATTATAATTAACACATGAAAGAACATAGGGATATGGCAGGTCATTATCATTGACAAAATGATGGAGCAAAGGACCTAGGCTAGTGTAGCTAGTGATAAACTAAGATGTGGTGGGGTTGAAAAACTGGGAAAGTAAGCTTATATCTTCTAATTGTAGGTCATTTGAGGGATGATTGTCAAGTGAGAGCAGAGTTTCGGACATTTTGAAATTTACAGAAGGGGGTAGGTCAACATTGGGGTTGTTGGACAATTTTGTATATAGTGATCAAAAGTACGGTATGAGTTTCAGAAGAGTGGAGGGGAGCAGTGTTTTTGGGATGGAAGTTGGTCTCTCTGTCACATTACGGGATTATTGCCGCCTTTTGCAATTAGCCAAAGGGTTAGAGTTTATGGTGGAATCAAAAACAATAGTTTGATCCTAAAGTTCAGTTGGAAGAGAATATCAAGAGAGCGATGATGCTGGTATTGTATGTTCATGGAAATTAGGGCAAATTCAACTGAGTATCATCAGAATAGATGTCAAAGCTGATTCTCTGGCACAAAGACTGAGCACATAGTTTCTTCAAGGAAGCAGAAGACAAGTCATTGGATGGATAAAGAAATGTTGGTTTCACTAGACTGGAATGCAGAAATGATATGGTGGACAGTGCAGTGTAAAACCATTTTTAATGTTGCAAAAATATTAAACAATAATGCACAATATTTGCAGTTACAGAATACACTCTCTGGTTTTGCCCAGAACAATCTTGGTGCTATGACAGGAAAGAAGGTTCAGTTTGAAGGTGTTGGGCACAAAAGTAGAAGACGGGCGATAATGACCTGTTCAGAGTCCTCTGATGTAAAGGAGTTTTCAGAGAACCTGTTCATCCTGTCAAAACTACGGATTCAAAAGTTAGCTTTTTTTAGGAGGCTGAGATTTTTGGAAGGTGATGAACAAGTTGAATAAAAATTGAACAATTTTGTAATGATTTGAAATTGGAAATGAAAATGTAAAGGCATGTGGGAAGGTTGGCGGAGAGTAACTGTAGAATTATGTGGAACCTTTGGGGAAACTTATGAAATTGAGAGTGTTGGGGTAGAAGCTGGTGCCTGGGCTTTCTGCATGGATGATTTTGATTTTCAAGGCATATGAGTTCCTTTTGGATTGGTTGGGGGATTAGGACAGGGGGATGTTAGTCATCGAGAAAAGGAGCAGTTCTGCACAATGATAATTGTGAATGAGAAGAGTGATCCACTGTCAATGGTTTATCATTTACATTATGACTGATTCCATAGTTGTCACAAGCTTCTGATTTTGTGTGCTTTCATTGTCAAATAGTGGTTTATGTGAATCAAATGCTTTACATCAAATTTATATCAAATGGCTTCTGTAAGTTCATAGAAATACCATCTATGAACACTCAGCTGCTCCACATGAGCTAAATATCTACAATATAAATACTATGTTGGAGATATTCAATAGGTCTAACAATGTCTGTGGCAAGTGAATCAACATTCATGTTTCAGGTTGATTTGTTTCATCAGAGCTGAGCAAAAGAGAAAAGTGGGCAAGTAAAGGGGAGAGGGTGAGAGGAGAAAATACTCAGGTAAGTCTTTAGGGTGGCAGACAGGTGAGGAAATAATGAAGGCCGTGTTCGTAGGACAAGAAACCAAAAAAATTGTCTAAACAAAGTGCATAAAAGGAGACAAATAGCTGCTGTCTGATAGCAAAATTACACAAACTATTTAAAGCCAAAGCCTGTAAAGGGTGTAGAAGTTACACTCTGAAAGAGTTTAACTCTACATTGAACCAAGAAAGCTGTTTGTTATCTACTTTTTTTTATAATTTCTCAGGTTTAGCTATGCTTAGTAGCTTGACTGGCCTTTTACAAATTCATTGAGATTCTTTCTGCTTCATTCACATTTTTCAAGCACTCTATCCCTAACAGTAGATTCTTGAATCTTTCTTGCAACAAATATTAGACTGAATGACCAATTTGGTTGAGTTTTTCACTCTTTCTTTTGCCCAGTGGAGTGACATTGACAATTCCTGCAATCAAGAGAATCATTCATGAATTATGAAAGATCATTATTGCCTTTGATCATCATTGCCTCATCTATTTTTAATACTCTAGGATGGAAGCCATTTAGTCCTGGAGATTTGTCTTTCTAATGCAAGTATTAATCACTCCTCTTGATTTTATTATAGTTTTCCTCTTATTTGTACTTGATCTCCACAGAGCATAAATATTAAGTAAAGTATTTAGTAAGTATGGCATCTCTTGATACTTTCTGCCCTCTAGTATTACAGTTTATCACTTGTGTCTACCTTTTAAAAGAGGCTTTCTGCTGTGAGCCAAAATATCAAGAACAGCCAGTAGACAATAGTCTTTTAAAAGATAATAGCTGCACATATGTTGACTTTTACAAATTTGAGACATTTACTAAACTTTGGCAAAAATAATTTTTGGTCGAAGCCCAAATCCTTCAGCAGTTAATATCTTGAATAGTTCAGAAATGACATTCATAAAAGATAATGGATCCAAAATTGGAAATGAATAATATAGATATTGGTTACACTATGATAGCTTAGCAAGAAACTAATCAAAATTTCCTGAATAATGTCCATAGACATGCAATTGGTGAATAAGAATTTCTGAAGTAAAAGATTGAGGAAAGTGTGGTATGCATCTGTTGAACCAGGATGCATCATTACTCCTCATAATGTCTTTGCCTGCATGATGAGTAATGTGCAAGTTTTAAGATTATGCTCATTTCAAATGAATGTAAAATTACATCCAACATTTTGTGAAAAGCAAGTAATAGTCATAAGTCTGAATGCTTTATTGTTATTTTTATGCAATTTACAAATTCTCTGTTGTCTTCTGTTTTGTTTCTATTTTAAGCTACCAGTGCAAGATGCATTACACAGTTATATTTCCTTAATGTCTGTTGTGCATGTCAGATTAATTTTGATAATTTCAGACTTTAGTTTTCATATTTGAAGGGGAAAAAGGTGTTAATTTCATCATTCTTTTAATGTTTCTGCTGATTGCTACTTAGGCTGATTTTATGTTCCAGTGTAAATGAGATTGGCATTGGGGTCAAAATTTCAACTTAACCTGATCATTCTGTCATTGATCCAGACCTGTTGTGCCAACAATAATGGCGAATGTTTATATTGATGTGTAATGGTTTGGTTTTAGGTGTTTCAGTTACACTGTTTTAAATGTTGCTTGATATCAAAGTCTTAGTAACTGAGCTGGTTTATAGTTTCATTCAGTATGCGATATATTTATTCATTTCTTCCTTTTGTACTCTCTCCAGACTTTCTGGCTGTTATATTTTATATCCGTGTCATAGATGAGTATTTTAGTTTTGATGTCTTGATAAGGTTTTGGCACTGTGCCTTGGATAAGAAAATGAGCAGCTGTTGTTTTGAATTTAGCTTCAGGAATGATACTCTGTTTTCTTAAGATCTCTCGTTTTCATAAATGGCAAGGACTTCACATCAGACCTCCAATCTTAAGTAAATTTGCAATGAACACTTGCGTCAAGAATTTTTTTTATCTGGATGTAAATTTGCTTGCTGAGCTGGAAGGTTCATTTTTCAGACGTTTTGTCACCATACTAAGTAACATTAGCGAGCCTCTGGTGAAGCACTGGTATTATGACCCGCTTTCTATTTGTGTTTTTAGGTTTCCTTGGGTTTCCTGTGGTGATGTCATTTCTTGTTCTTTTTCTCAGAGGGTGGTAAATTGGGGTTCAAGTCGATGTGTTAGTTGATAGAGTTCTGGCTGGAATTCCACGCTTATAGGAATTCTCACACTTGTCTCTGTTTGGCTCATCCTAGGATGGATGTGTTGTCCCAGTCAAAGGGGTATCCTTCCTCATCTGTACGTAAGGATGCTAGAGTCAGTGGGTCATGTCTTTTTGTGGCTAGTTGATGTTTGTGTATCCTGGTGGCTAGTTTTCTGCCTGTTTGTTCAATGTAGTATTTGTTACAGTTCTTGCAAATGATTTGTGGGCTACCATGATGCCAAAAGGTCTGAGTAGTCTGGCAGTGACTTCTGAGATGTCTTTGGTGTAGGGGAGAGTGGCTAATGTTTCTGGATGCGTCTTGTCTGCTTGTTTGGGTTTGAGAAATCGGCGGACTGTGTTTGTTGGGTACTTGTTCTTTTTGAATACACTTGGCATCATGGTAGCCCACAAACCCACCAACACACTAAAACAGCAGCTAAGGAACTTAAAAGACCCTATACAGACAACAAACAAAATGAACATTTACAAAATACCTTGCAACAACTGTAACAAACACTACATTGGACAAACAGGCAGAAAACTAGCCATCAGAATACATGAATATCAATGATCCACAAAAAGGCATGACCCACTCTCACGAGTGTCTTTACATACAGATGAGGAAGGACACCACTTCGACTGGGACAATGCGTCCATCCTAGGACAAGCCAAACTGAGACATGCACAAGAATTCCTTAAGCGTGGCATTTTAAGCAGAGCTCTATCAATAAACACGTTGACTTTGACCCCATTTACCACCCTCTGAGAGAAAAGAAAACAGGGAATGGCATCACCAGAGGGAATGACATCACCAACCCAAGGAAATCTATGCACATAAATAGGAAGCATGGCTTCACCCGAGGCTGCCTGATGTTACCTAGTTTGGTGGCGAAACATCTGAAAATGAACTTTCCAGCTCAGCGAGCAAACGTACATCCAGAATCTCAATGTGAGCTACAAATCTTCAAATTCTTTTTTGTTTCTGTAACCGTTCAGTTTCTGTCAAGTTTTCTGGTTAAAGGATATTTTTATACAGTACACTTTTATTCCTTGTTGTAGGAGCTAATAGATGTAGACTTATACTATCTCATGGAATTACATAGAAATTAAGTAAATTTATAGAGTGGACTATTCAAATTAGCCGATTCAAGTTATTTATCTTGCCAATGAATAGCAGTTCAAATTCAGTGTCTGCCCTATTATTTTTCTGCCTCTTCTTCCTCCTTCACTGGCTACTTCTCTATCAGTGGCTGGCGATATCTCTTACCTTATCTTTCTCGGGGTCTGATTATTCCTCATTCCCTGGGAAGTGGGTGTGATGTTGCGTCGGAAAAAAACACTTTTTTTCTTCCCTTCCTGGAGAAGTCTGAACTTGCTAAGCTTCATTTAGTTCAAATAAAATCACAGTTCTACTCTACCACAGGAAGCTGTTTGAGCGATGAATAACTTTTCCAAAATTCATTCCTACGAATGGTCTACAAAACCTTTTCTTGCTATAATTCCAACTTTTAAATGTCCCTTTCTGTGTTCCTCATTGTACAATTCACAAAGTTCCAACATCTAGTCTGGGTCAGCTAAAGCAACTTGGGTCTTTTTGTTCCTCTAAAGGTGTTTGATAATGTTAATTTGCTTTTGAATTCTTGGAATTCTTTTTTCTTTTTAATGAGCAAGCAGTAGAAATCAAAGGAATGAAGGCCAAAGTTAAGCAAAAGAAAAATTCTGGTGATGGAAATACTAAATTACTGAGCAGATCAGGCACCATTTTGGAGAGAAACCGTTATTCTATGGCCATTCTTCAGCACTGGACAAAAGTTAATTGCAGCACATCTTATAAAAAGTAATTTTTAAAGTTGCTACAGTCTTAGCAACATAGGGTTCCTTTCTCATTAGAGCGATGACTGACAGTACACCACTCCTCAGGTGAGGAAAGCGGTCAAAAAGGAGGGTAGATATTGGTGCTGGAATTGATCCCAAATAGTGTCCCTCTACATTACATTACAAACTAGCTGTCCAGCTAACTGACCAACCTACAAAATTACAACAACAGGGTGGAAGAGGGGAGAGAACAAGAAGAAAATTTGTGATCCTGTTTTTAAAAAACAAAATTGAAGGTTTCAATGGCAAAGGGAGTTGAGGATCATCTGCTTTGCCTTGCACTATTATCTGTTTTATTTGCTCTCTGTTCTCATGTACTCTGTCTCAGACCTACAGCTTAGAACCTGTTGGACATTGTCCAAAGCATTTTTTTTTGTTGCTGTGGTTATTTTTTCCAGAAAATTGACTCAGTTTCATTACAAGCTAATAACTTCTGAAATGAATCTCAGAATAAATTTGCATGACACTAAATAGAAATTGGAAAGCTTCTAAAGGGCTGTAATGATAGTGAGTCTAGATGGGAACTTTCTAGATCTGGACCAGGCCACAATATATGATCATTTTAAAATAAAAGACAAATTTCTCAATGGTCATATAATATCTGTGGGGAGAAAAACTTGATGATCTGGTCTATGATCTTCTGTTGGAACTGGAAGTAATTAGGGATAAAGCAAATTTATAAGCAAGTTGCAGAGGTGATGAGGGGCAGAAGAGAACAAAAAGGAGAGGGCACATTTATGACATACATGTCATAAATTTTTCAGTAAAGATCACTATAAATACAAATGAAATATGTGGTCTGGAACTTGGAACAGTTTTTTATTTTTACTGAGGTCATGACATAATGTACAAAAATTGATATTTCTGATCTGAAGAACCTCAACCTCCATCTCAACTCCTCTGTATCGGTTTTCTACGAGCAACCGCTGGGGTTTTCATTATGGAGGAAGCAGTAATGACAAAGAGCTACACAGCCAAATCCGTAACAAATGAAATAAGCTCCTCTAACGATTTCAGACAATCTTGTTTTCGGTGGATTGCAGCAACCACTCCTGAGAGGTTATGATTTGCACCTGAAATCACTTTATGATATGAAAGTGGTACTAGCACAACTGCTAAGTGCTGCACATGCTGATCAATATGTTCTTGTAAATCTGAAATGTAAATATTAAATGCTGCGAAGACTCTAGTAGCATCTGCTGAGAGGGAAGCCCAGTTAATATTTGTGGTTGACCTTTCTTGAGTTTACATTGATCTTCCCTGTCAAGAATGCATTCAGCATTTTTCAATTATTTTGTTTACCATGGTACTGACTTTTGTCATTTTTTTGTCTTTTATTTCTAACTCTTGACTTTTGCATCTGTCTTACCATCTATAATGCATAACAATGAAATGAACTTCATATTGCATCTGTAGCAATGCAGATAATTTGTTTCAAGCACATGGTCTTGCATTTCAATTTTGAATTGGGGCAAAATGGGGAATGTGGAATTGCTTAAATGAATAGTAAATTGCTACATAGCTATGATATTTTTAAAAGTCTGTTCAACTCAATTTTAGGAAATAGAAGGAAAAGCTGCAATCCTGTAAATCCGGACTAAAACAAAAATTGAAGCTGGCGCAGGAAAGCAGAATCCACTTGCCTGAAATGTTTAGCGAACCAATATCAAAAGTGCAAACTCCTCTGCCTGTACCTTTTCCAATGAAATATCTCTGATCTAAAAGCAATACTTTCTTCTGTTAATAGCACTCCCTGCCATAAGGAAATATGCACTAAAGTGTATTTGATGTTTTCCAAGCCAGTGATTGGGCAAATAAACGAGTTCTATTGCTGTTCGTGTTTTAAATTTGGTTGAAACAATAGAGAAGGTCAAAAATGGGAGAGATCAATGTAGAAGGACACATGATTGAAATGGGTGCAAAACAATGTCTTTCTCTAGTCGTGCTATACCTATGGGTCACAACATTGCTTCATCTGGTTCCTAATATGGCCAGTAGTATGCTTTCTAAATATTAGTCATGAAATAAAAATATCTTCCAATCAGATTTTACAATTATTGATTAATTAAATAAAATTGCATGACATGTTATTTGTAATATCAAGATGTTTTACACTCTAAACCGAAAACAAGACACAAACACCAAGTGGAGAATGAAAAACTGATTTCTGTTTGCAGTGATTCACTGGGGGTCAGAGATGGGAAATAGAGAATGGGAAATATCTTTGGTCATTACTTCTGGTTTTTGAAGACAAAGAGAAATTTTGAAATATTTAGCCATCATTATGGTCTGGAATGTATTGCCACCAGTTATCTCTGGAACCTTGGCTTGTGGAGGTAAGACTGTATTGTGAGATCTTCCAACCTGTTTCAGAAGACAGTCTGGTTTCACACTGATTTCATCACAAAGGTGCTTCAGAAGTAGAAGAGATGAGATGAACACAAGCTATTCTTTAGCAGCTTCCGTCTCCTAGCATTCCAAAATCACTTTTAAGCCTGAAAACCTGATTACAGAACAGCTGTAAAACCTAGTGGTGCAAAAAAAAAGTGTACAACCAAGCAAAACTAACAGTTATCTGAAACATGTAGTTTCTGGGAATGCCTTTTTAAAAACACTTCCGATGTTTCTTTTCATTGAATTCTTCTAAAAATCCAGGTATCTCTACAGTTCTTCATGTTCAAATCTGTAAACATTAAATAAAAGCCATCATAATATCCCTCACCTTTTGGAGCGGGCGAAAGAAAAAATGCTACTTTCAAACCTATTTCAATAAAGTGTAAGCAAAGTTTTAAAAAAATGTCAGCTTGTCAAAATTTAAGCTCACTTGCTTTTTCACTCAATCTGTAAAGTTATCGCTATCATTTTTTGGTCCAAAGATCATTCAAAATTATTTTCTTGATGAAGTACAGTTAATCAGGGAGAGCTTGTCAATTGGATACAAAGTTAGCTTGACGGTAGGAAATGGTTACTTTTCGGACTGGGGACCAGCAGTGTTCTGCAGGGATTGTGTTGGGTCCACTGTTGTTTGTCATTTATATAAACAATCTGGATGAAGATTTAGGAGGCATAATTGTAAGTTTGTGGATAGCACCAAAATTGGTGGTATAGTCAACAGTGAAGGAGGTTATCTAAGATTACAAAGGAATTCTTAATCAATTAGGCCAATGCGCTGAGGAGTGGCAGATGGTGTTTAATTTGGATAAATGGGAGGTATTGCATTTTGGTAAAGTGAACACTGGTGGGACTTGTACTGTTTAAGGTCGAGACCTGGGGATTATTGTTGAACAGAGAGACGTACGGGTTGAGGTACATAGTTCTTTGACAGTTGCGTCACATGTAGACAAGGTGGTTAAGAAGACATTTAGCGTGTTAGCCTTCATTACTGAGACAATTGTGTACAGGAGTTGGGATGTCATGTTGAGGTTGTACAATTCTGGTTGCCCTGCTAGAAGGATATTATTGGAGAGGGTTCAAAAACGATTTACCAGGATGTTACTGGGATTGGAAGGTTTGAGTCAGAGGGAGAGGCTGGATAGGTTGGGACTTTTCTCAGTGGCACATAGGAGGTTGTGAGGTGACCTTTTATAGAGGTTTATAAAATCATGAGGGTCATAGATAAGGTAAATAGCAAAGGTCTTCCCCCGAGGATGAGGGAATTCAAAACTAGTGGGCATACGCTTAAGGTGAGAGGCACCATTTTTCTACAAGGTTGGTTTGTATGTAGATGCAGGTATAGTGACAACATTTAAAAAAAAACATTTGGACAGTCATGTGAATAGGAAAGATTTAAAGGGATATGGACCAAATGCAGGTAAGTTTGAGAAACTTGGTTAGCATGGATAGATTGGACTGAAGGGACTGTTTCTGTGCTCTATGACTCTATATATTGCGTGAAACATTTTTAAGGGAGAAGCAAACTACTAAGTTGGTCTCGTTTTTAAAAAAAATAGTATTACACAAAGGCAAAGAGGTTATGCATACCAGTATTTCCCTGTAGCTATGTGGATGAGAAAGGAGGAATCCCAGGGATTCCTTTTTTCCACCATAGAGTATATAACTTGATAGATTGGATTGGGCATTTGGCTTCTTGAGTCTACCTCTCATAAGATCATGGCTCCTTCATACCAGACCTCTTGAAGCTCCAAAATCTATCTTCATTTTGAAATATTTTCAATGATCTAGCCTTTATAATCTTTGGGTGAAAGAATTCCAAAGTCAGTACTCTCCAAAAAAAATTCCCTCGCATCTTTGTTTTTTATTCTACAAATCTGCCCAGTAGTTGAGATTACAAGTGAAGACATCATCTCAACATTTACCCTGTCAAGCTCCCTCAGAATCTAGTATATTTCAACAATTAGATCACTCTTCATTTTTCTAAATTCTAATAAATTAAGGCCTAATCTTTTTAGCTGTTCTTGATATGTCAATTTCTTCAGACCAGGAGTCAGCCCAGTGAATCTCTCTTAAACTGCCACTAATGCAGTGGAGTTGCAGTCTAGATTAATTTCGCATATCTCGTCGGCAAGGACAAATTTGACTGAAGGGTCTGTTTCCATGCTGTACATCTGACTGTATGACGGTAATACCAGTACCTTTTATAAATATGAGGACCAAAACCACACAGCACTACATGTGCAGCTTGCAAACACACTGCACAGTTGCACAAGACTTCCCTCTTTTTAAGCTCCAGCACCTGATAATAAATACCAACATTTCATTTGCTTTCATAATTACTTGCTACACTTGTATATGAAATAAAACATTAGCATGCAAGAGTTGTGTTGCACATTTGGAGTTCCTCTCTATTTAAATACTAATCATATTTTTGATTCTTCCCATCAAATTATTTGATCTTTCAATTTCCTACATTCAACACCGTCTGGCAAGTATTTTGCCAAATCACTCGATCTGTCTATATCCTCTTGTAGATTCCTTAAGTCCTTATCCCAATATGGCCTTCCACCTTTTTTATAAATTTGAAAAAAAAGTTATACTCTGCTCCTCTCCTAAGCCATTAGTACAGATAGATTATATTCTAGACTGGTTATGTCTGTCCAACCTGTATAAAACCTGTTAATCCCAACTTTGCATTTTGTGATAGCCAATCTTCAATCTATGCTAATACCTTGCCCACAATACTGAGATTTCATGTGCAATTACTTTTTGAAGTTGCACCTTATTGAATGCTTTCTGGAAATTCAACAACACTAAATATGTCAGTTCCCTTTTTTACCAAGTCTGCTTGTTATATCCTCAAAGAACGCTGATAAATTTGTCAAACAAATTTCACAAACTGTAGAGATTTTGGTTATATTAAGCTTTTTCAACATGCCCTGCTAGTTTCATAATAATGAACTCTAGCATTTTTACAACACGTTACACTGGTTTATTGATTCCTGCTTACTCTTTCCTTGAACAAGGGGTGTCACATCAAAAGTTTTCTGATTCTTTGGAACCTCTTGAATGCAGTGAGTTCTGGAATACTTCTGGAATGAATCTGAGCCCGTTTCTCCTGTGTCAACCTTTGAGCAATGCATTTATCTCTCTAGTCGTCTTTACCTTACACAAATTTGCACACGCAGTTGGTAGTTACCTGGAGGCCATACCTTCCGTCCCTTCATTCGAGCTATTTATATAAATAAGCATTGAGGTCCCAAAACTGATTTTTGTGAACTGTCATTCAATTTGGTAAACTCGCAGGAGGTCTGGGTACAGGCAACAAATTATTTGAGCTGCCACATCCAATCAGCCTGGTCAGTCTAAGATTAAAACTTAGCATAAATTCACAGTTGTTTGACACAACAGATCATGTAGTGAATTCTTCATCCTGTCAATTCACACTGCATGTTGTTCACATACCTTGGTGTTGGTTTATTCTTTTGTCACAGTACATCACATAGTATTTACCCCAAATAAATAATGTTTTATCTTCGATTGTGTAGCCTACTTCTTCCTGCTACTCCGTCACTCTTTGCTTTCATAGCCTCACCCTTTCCTTGTGTTCCCATCTTATTCCTATCCATCTGTGGGTTTTCAGATTTATTCCATTTACTTTGATTTACTGGAAATTTAACTTCCGACTTAAAAGATTGATTAAATTCCTTCAACTCCCCTTTTTGTTTTGTGGCTTGGCCTAATTTAGCCAACTTAGTAGTTTTGGTCTTTTCTCTTTTCACTCCTCCACCTGTAGATACCTTGGCTAGGTTTTGAGCTTAGGGTTGTAAAGGTTATACCACCTTTTTCTTCATGTATTATGTGATTACATTCCCAAAATCCCATAGTACTTGCCATCTCTTGTGTCCTTCTGGTGTGGTCAACCAAGTGGATTATATAGAAAAAAAAGCCAGTTGGGTGATAACCAAACTTGGACTGATCCTAATACATGGGTCGTCTACTGAATTCCACAGGTTCTACTACCAAGAGGTATATCTATTTTTGATATTGCCAACTAATGCCCTAACTTTGATGCTGCACTGTGTAATATTTATGCATTCCTGAGCCTCATCTTGATATTGAAGATCTGGCTCAGGTTCTGTCAAATTTTCTTTAATTTTTTCCTTCATGGGTGGCACGGTGGCTCAGTGGTTAGCACTGTTGCCTCACAGCGCCAGGGACCGCGTTCAATTCCTGCCTTGGACAACTATCTGTGTGGAGTTTGCACATTCTCCCCGTGTCTGGGTGCTCCAGTTTCCTCCCACAGTCCAAAGATGTGCAGGTTAGGTGAATTGGCCGTGCTAATTTGCCCATAGTGTTAGGTGTATTCGTCAGGGGTCAATGGAGGGGAATGGGTCTGGGTGGGTTGCTCTTCGGAGGGTTGGTGTGGAGTTGTTGGGACGAAGGGCCTGTTTCCACACTGTAGGGAATCTAATCTAATCTGTACATGAACTGCTTCTCTCCTGTACTGGATAGCTGATTTTTGCAGAGTGATATCAAGAGTATGCTTTCAATTGGTTAAGGTTACCGTGAAGGACTGTCTTGCCTGAGGAGTAGTGATCCTCAGGTTAGAGGAGAGTTTTGAGAGGGAGAGTCACCAGGAGTTAAGCCACCACCAGTTGTGTGTCTCGGTGTCTCTGTCTCTAGCAGGCATATAGGTCACACACATGCCTTTTAATGCAACATCACTCTTCCCCCACCCTCTCCCTGTATCTATTTCCCCCACCCTCTCCGTCTCTCTTCCCCTACCCTCTCCGTCTCTCTTCCCTCCTCCCCTTCACCGTCTCTCTTCCCTCCTCCCCTTCCCCGTCTCTCTTCACTGCTCCCCGTCTCTCTTCACTGCTCCCCGTCTCTCTTCACTGCTCCCCGTCTCTCTTCCCTCCTGCCCGTCTCTCTTCCCTCCTCCCCGTCTCTCTTCCCTCCTCCCCTCTCCCATCTCTCTTCCCTCCTCCCCTCTCCCATCTCTCTTCCCTCCTCCCCCCCCGTCTCTCTTCCCTCCTTCCCCCCCCCCCCGTCTCTCTTCCCTCCTTCCCCCCCCCCCCGTCTCTCTTCCCTCCTCCCCCCCCGTCTCTCTTCCCTCCTCCCCCCCCGTCTCTCTTCCCTCCTCCCCCCCCGTCTCTCTTCCCTCCTCCCCCCCCCGTCTATCTTCCCTCCTCCCCCCCCGTCTCTCTTCCCTTCTCCCCCCATCTTTCTTCCCTCCACCCACCCCGTCTCTCTTCCCTCCACCCCCCGTCTCTCTTCCCTCCACCCCCCGTCTCTCTTCCCTCCACCCCCCGTCTCTCTTCCCTCCACCCCCCGTCTCTCTTCCCTCCACCCCCGTCTCTCTTCCCTCCACCCCCCGTCTCTCTTCCCTCCACCCCCCGTCTCTCTTCCCTCCACCCCCCGTCTCTCTTCCCTCCACCCCCCGTCTCTCTTCCCTCCACCCCCCGTCTCTCTTCCCTCCACCCCCCGTCTCTCTTCCCTCCACCCCCCGTCTCTCTTCCCTCCACCCCCCGTCTCTCTTCCCTCCTCCCCTTCCCGTCTCTCTTCCCTCCACTCCCCCGTCTCTCTTCCCTCCTGCCCTTCCCCGGCTCTCTTCCCTCCTCCCCTTCCCCGGCTCTCTTCCCTCCTCCCCTTCCCCGGCTCTCTTCCCTCCTCCCCTTCCCCGGCTCTCTTCCCTCCTGCCCTTCCAGGGCTCTCTTCCCTCCTCCCCTTCCCCGGCTCTCTTCCCTCCTCCCCTTCCCCGGCTCTCTTCCCTCCTCCCCTTCCCCGGCTCTCTTCCCTCCTCCCCTTCCCCGGCTCTCTTCCCTCCTCCCCTTCCCCGGCTCTCTTCCCTCTTCCCTCCTCCCCTTCCGTCTTCCCTCTTCCCTCCTCCCCTTCCCTCTTCCCTCTTCCCTCTTCCCTCTTCCCTCCTCCCCTTCCCTCTTCCCTCCTCCCCTTCCCCGTCTCTCTTCCCTCTTCCCTCCTCCCCGTCCCTCTTCCCTCCTCCCCGTCTCTCTTCCCTCCTCCCCGTCTCTCTTCCCTCCTCCCCGTCACTCTTCCCTCCTCCCCGTCTCGCTTCCCCCCTCCTCCCCGTCTCGCTTCCCCCCTCCTCCCCGTCTCGCTTCCCCCCTCCTCCCCGTCTCGCTTCCCCCCTCCTCCCCGTCTCGCTTCCCCCCTCCTCCCCGTCTCGCTTCCCCCCTCCTCCCCGTGTCTCTTCCCCCCTCCTCCCCGTCTCGCTTCCCCCCTCCTCCCCCGTCTCTCTTCCCCGCTCCTCCCCCGTCTCTCTTCCCTTCTCCCCCCCCCCGTCTCTCTTCCCTTCTCCCCCCCCCGTCTCTCTTCCCTTCTCCCCCCTGCCTCTTCCCTTCTCCCCCACCCGTCTCTCTTCCCTCCCCCCCCCCGTCTCTCTTCCCTTCTTGCCCCCCCGTCTCTCTTCCCTCCTCCCACCGTCTCTCTTCCCTCCTCCCCTTCCCCGTCTCTCTTCCCTCCTCCCCTTCCCCGTCTCTCTTCCCTCCTCCCCTTCCCGTCTCTCTTCCCTCCTACCCTTCCCCGTCTCTCTTCCCTCCTCCTCCCCGTCTCTCTTCCCTCCTCCTCCCCGTCTCTCTTCCCTCCTCCTCCCCGTCTCTCTTCCCTCCTCCTCCCTGTTCTCTTCCCTCCTCCTCCCCGTCTCTCTTCCCTCCTCCTCCCCGTCTCTCTTCCCTCCTCCTCCCTGTTCTCTTCCCTCCTCCTCCCCGTCTCTCTTCCCTCCTCCTCCCCGTCTCTCTTCCCTCCTCCTCCCCGTCTCACTTCCCCCCTCCTCCCCGTCTCACTTCCCCCCTCCTCCCCGTCTCACTTCCCCCCTCCTCCCCGTCTCGCTTCCCCCCTCCTCCCCGTCTCGCTTCCCCCCTCCTCCCCGTCTCGCTTCCCCCCTCCTCCCCGTCTCGCTTCCCCCCTCCTCCCCGTCTCGCTTCCCCCCTCCTCCCCGTCTCGCTTCCCCCCTCCTCCCCGTCTCGCTTCCCCCCTCCTCCCCGTCTCGCTTCCCCCCTCCTCCCCGTCTCGCTTCCCCCCTCCTCCCCGTCTCGCTTCCCCCCTCCTCCCCGTCTCGCTTCCCCCCTCCTCCCCGTCTCGCTTCCCCCCTCCTCCCCGTCTCGCTTCCCCCCTCCTCCCCGTCTCGCTTCCCCCCTCCTCCCCGTCTCACTTCCCCCCTCCTCCCCGTCTCACTTCCCCCCTCCTCCTCCCGTCTCTCTTCCCTCCTCCTCCCGTCTCTCTTCCCTCCTCCTCCCGTCTCTCTTCCCTCCTCCTCGCCGTCTCTCTTCCCCCCTCCTCTTCCCTCTTCCCTCCTCCCCTTCCCCGTCTCTCTTCCCTCCTCCTCCCGTCTCTCTTCCCTCCTCCTCCCGTCTCTCTTCCCTCCTCCTCGCCGTCTCTCTTCCCCCCTCCTCTTCCCTCTTCCCTCCTCCCCTTCCCCGTCTCTCTTCCCCTCCTCCCCTTCCCCGTCTCTCTTCCCTCTCTCTCCCCCCCCCGACTCTCTTCCCTTCTCCCCTTCCCCTTCTCTCTTCCCCCCTCCTCTTCCCTCTTCCCTCCTCCCCTTCCCCGTCTCTCTTCCCTCCTCCTCCCGTTTCTCTTCCCTCCTCCTCCCGTCTCTCTTCCCTCCTCCTCGCCGTCTCTCTTCCCCCCCTCCTCTTCCCTCTTCCCTCCTCCCCTTCCCCGTCTCTCTTCCCCTCCTCCCCTTCCCGTCTCTCTTCCCTTCTCCCCTTCCCCTTCTCTCTTCCCTTCTCCCCTTCCCCTTCTCTCTTCCCTCCTCCCCTTCCCCGTCCCTCTTCCCTCCTCCTCCCCGTCCCTCTTCCCTCCTCCTCCCCGTCCCTCTTCCCAACTCCTCCCCGTCCCTCTTCCCAACTCCTCCCCTCCCTCTTCCCTCCTCCTCCCCGTCCCTCTTCCCTCCTCCTCCCCGTCTCTCTTGCCTCCTCCTCCCCGTCTCTCTTCCCTCCTCCTCCCCGTCTCTCTTCCCTCCTCCTCCCCGTCTCTCTTCCCTCCTCCTCCCCGTCTCTCTTCCCTCCTCCTCCCCGTCTCTCTTCCCTCCTCCTCCCCGTCTCTCTTCCCTCCTCCTCCCCGTCTCTCTTCCCTCCTCCTCCCCGTCTCTCTTCCCTCCTCCTCCCCGTCTCTCTTCCCTCCTCCTCCCGTCTCTCTTCCCCCTCCTCCCCGTCTCTCTTCCTCCTCCTCCCCGTCTCTCTTCCCTCCTCCCCGTCTCTCTTCCCTCCTCCTCCCCGTCTCTCTTCCCTCCTCCTCCCCGTCTCTCTCCCTCCTCTCCCGTCTCTCTTCCCTCCTCCTCCCCGTCTCTCTTCCCTCCTCCTCCCGTCTCTCTTCCCTCCTCCTCCCCGTCTCTCTTCCCTCCTCCTCCCCGTCTCTCTTCCCTCCTCCTCCCCGTCTCTCTTCCCTCCTCCTCCCCGTCTCTCTTCCCTCCTCCTCCCCGTCTCTCTTCCCTCCTCCTCCCCGTCTCTCTTCCCTCCTCCTCCCGTCTCTCTTCCCTCCTCCTCCCGTCTCTCTTCCCTCCTCCTCCCGTCTCTCTTCCCTCCTCCTCCCGTCTCTCTTCCCTCCTCCTCCCGTCTCTCTTCCTCCTCCTCCGTCTCTCTTCCCTCCTCCTCCCGTCTCTCTTCCCTCCTCCTCCCGTCTCTCTTCCCTCCTCCTCCCGTCTCTCTTCCCTCCTCCTCCCGTCTCTCTTCCCTCCTCCTCCCGTCTCTCTTCCCTCCTCCTCCCCGTCTCTCTTCCCTCCTCTCCTTCCCTCTTCCCTCCTCCCCTTCCCCGTCTCTCTTCCCTTCCTCCCCTCTCGCGTCTCGCTTCCCTCCTCTCCGTCTCTCTTCCCTCCTCCCCGTCTCGCTTCCCTCCTCCCTTCCCCGTCTCTCTTCCCTCCTCCCCTTCCCCGTCTCTCTTCCCTTCCTCCCCTTCCCCGTCTCTCTTCCCTTCCTCCCCTTCCCCGTCTCTCTTCCCTTCCTCCCCTTCCCCGTCTCTCTTCCCTTCCTCCCCTTCCCCGTCTCTCTTCCCTTCTCCCCCCCCGTCTCTCTTCCCTCCTCCCCGTCTCTCTTCCCTCCTCCCCGTCTCTCTTCCCTCCTCCTCCCCTCTCTCTTCCCTCCTCCTCGCCGTCTCTCTTCCCTCCTCCTCGCTGTCTCTCTTCCCTCCTCCTCCCCGTCTCTCTTCCCTCCTCTCCTTCCCTCTTCCCTCCTCCCCTTCCCCGTCTCTCTTCCCTTCCTCCCCTTCCTCGTCTCTCTTCCCTCCTCCCCGTCTCTCTTCCCTCCTCCCCCGTCTCTCTTCCCTCCTCCCCGTCTCTCTTCCCTCCTCCCCCGTCTCTCTTCCCTCCTCCCCGTCTCTCTTCCCTCCTCCCCGTCTCTCTTCCCTCCTCCTCACGTCTCTCTTCCCTCCTCCTCCCCGTCTCTCTTCCCTCCTCTCCTTCCCTCTTCCCTCCTCCCCTTCCCCGTCTCTCTTCCCTTCCTCCCCTTCCCGGTCTCGATTCCCTCCTCCCCGTCTCTCTTCCCTCCCCCCCCCGTCTCTCTTCCCTCCCCCCCCCGTCTCTCTTCCCTTCTCCCCCCCCCGTCTCTCTTCCCTTCTCCCCCCCGTCTCTCTTCCCTTCTCCCCCCCGTCTCTCTTCCCTTCTCCCCCCCGTCTCTCTTCCCTTCTCCCCCCCGTCTCTCTTCCCTTCTCCCCCCCGTCTCTCTTCCCTTCTCCCCCCCGTCTCTCTTCCCTTCTCCCCCCCGTCTCTCTTCCCTTCTCCCCCCCGTCTCTCTTCCCTTCTCCCCCCCGTCTCTCTTCCCTTCTCCCCCCCGTCTCTCTTCCCTTCTCTCCCCCCCGTCTCTCTTCCCTTCTCTCCCCCCCCGTCTCTCTTCCCTTCTCTCCCCCCCGTCTCTCTTCCCTTCTCTCCCCCCCCGTCTCTCTTCCCTTCTCCCCCCCCCGTCTCTCTTCCCTTCTCCCCCCCGTCTCTCTTCCCTCCTCCCCGTCTCTCTTCCCTCCTCCCCGTCTCTCTTCCCTCCTCCTCCCCTCTCTCTTCCCTCCTCCTCGCCGTCTCTCTTCCCTCCTCCTCCCCGTCTCTCTTCCCTCCTCTCCTTCCCTCTTCCCTCCTCCCCTTCCCCGTCTCTCTTCCCTTCCTCCCATTCCTCGTCTCGCTTCCCTCCTCCCCGTCTCTCTTCTCTTCTCCCCCCCCCCGTCTCTCTTCCCTTCTCCCCCCCGTCTCTCTTCCCTTCTCCCCCCGTCTCTCTTCCCTTCTCCCCCCCCGTCTCTCTTCCCTTCTCCCCCCCGTCTCTCTTCCCTTCTCCCCCCCGTCTCTCTTCCCTTCTCCACCCCGTCTCTCTTCCCTTCTCCCCCCCCCGTCTCTCTTCCCTTCTCCCCCCCGTCTCTCTTCCCTTCTCCCCCCCGTCTCTCTTCCCTTCCTCCCCCCCCGTCTCTCTTCCCTTCTCCCCCCGTCTCTCTTCCCTTCTCCCCCCCGTCTCTCTTCCCTTCTCCCCCCCGTCTCTCTTCCCTTCTCCCCCCCGTCTCTCTTCCCTTCTCCCCCCCGTCTCTCTTCCCTTCTCCCCCCCGTCTCTCTTCCCTTCTCCCCACCCCGTCTCTCTTCCCTTTCTCCCCCCCTGTCTCTCTTCCCTCCTCCCCTCTCTCTTCCCTCCTCCTCGCCGTCTCTCTTCCCTCCTCTCCTTCCCTCTTCCCTCCTCCCCTTCTCCGTCTCTCTTCCCTTCCTCCCCTTCCCCGTCTCTCTTCCCTCCTCCCCGTCTCTCTTCCCTCCTCCCCGTCTCTCTTCCCTCCTCCCCGTCTCTCTTCCCTCCTCCCCCGTCTCTCTTCCCTCCTCCCCGTCTCTCTTCCCTCCTCCCCGTCTCTCTTCCCTCCTCCCCGTCTCCCTTCCCTCCTCCTCCCGTCTCTCTTCCCTCCTCCTCCCCGTCTCTCTTCCCTCCTCTCCTTCCCTCTTCCCTCCTCCCCTTCCCCGTCTCTCTTCCCTTCCTCCCCTTCCCGGTCTCGATTCCCTCCTCCCCGTCTCTCTTCCCTCCCCCCCCGTCTCTCTTCCCTCCCCCCCCGTCTCTCTTCCCTTCTCCCCCCCCGTCTCTCTTCCCTTCTCCCCCCCCGTCTCTCTTCCCTTCTCCCCCCCCGTCTCTCTTCCCTTCTCCCCCCCCGTCTCTCTTCCCTTCTCCCCCCCCGTCTCTCTTCCCTTCTCCCCCCCCGTCTCTCTTCCCTTCTCCCCCCCGTCTCTCTTCCCTTCTCCCCCCCGTCTCTCTTCCCTTCTCCCCCCCGTCTCTCTTCCCTTCTCCCCCCCGTCTCTCTTCCCTTCTCCCCCCCGTCTCTCTTCCCTTCTCCCCCCCGTCTCTCTTCCCTTCTCCCCCCCCCGTCTCTCTTCCCTTCTCCCCCCCCGTCTCTCTTCCCTCCTCCCCGTCTCTCTTCCCTCCTCCCCGTCTCTCTTCCCTCCTCCCCTCTCTCTTCCCTCCTCCTCGCCGTCTCTCTTCCCACCTCCTCCCCGTCTCTCTTCCCTCCTCTCCTTCCCTCTTCCCTCCTCCCCTTCCCCGTCTCTCTTCCCTTCCTCCCATTCCTCGTCTCGCTTCCCTCCTCCCCGTCTCTCTTCCCTCCTCTCCGTCTCTCTTCTCTTCTCCCCCCCCCGTCTCTCTTCCCTTCTCCCCCCGTCTCTCTTCCCTTCTCCCCCCGTCTCTCTTCCCTTCTCCCCCCCGTCTCTCTTCCCTTCTCCCCCCCGTCTCTCTTCCCTTCTCCCCCCCCGTCTCTCTTCCCTTCTCCCCCCGTCTCTCTTCCCTTCTCCCCCCCGTCTCTCTTCCCTTCTCCCCCCCCGTCTCTCTTCCCTTCTCCCCCCCCGTCTCTCTTCCCTTCTCCCCCCCGTCTCTCTTCCCTTCTCCACCCCGTCTCTCTTCCCTTCTCCCCCCCGTCTCTCTTCCCTTCTCCCCCCCCCCCGTCTCTCTTCCCTTCTCCCCCCTGTCTCTCTTCCCTCCTCCCCTCTCTCTTCCCTCCTCCTCGCCGTCTCTCTTCCCTCCTCTCCTTCCCTCTTCCCTCCTCCCCTTCCCCGTCTCTCTTCCCTTCCTCCCCTTCCCCGTCTCTCTTCCCTTCCTCCCCTTCCCCGTCTCTCTTCCCTCCTCCCCGTCTCTCTTCCCTCCTCCCCCGTCTCTCTTCCCTCCTCCCCGTCTCTCTTCCCTCCTCCCCGTCTCTCTTCCCTCCTCCCCGTCTCTCTTCCCTCCTCCCCGTCTCTCTTCCCTCCTCCCCGTCTCTCTTCCCTCCTCCCCGTCTCTCTTCCCTCCTCCCCGTCTCTCTTCCCTCCTCCCCGTCTCTCTTCCCTCCTCCCCGTCTCTCTTCCCTCCTCCCCGTCTCTCTTCCCTCCTCCCCGTCTCTCTTCCCTCCTCCCCGTCTCCCTTCCCTCCTCCTCCCGTCTCTCTTCCCTCCTCCTCCCCGTCTCTCTTCCCTCCTCTCCTTCCCTCTTCCCTCCTCCCCTTCCCGGTCTCGATTCCCTCCTCCCCGTCTCTCTTCCCTCCCCCCCCGTCTCTCTTCCCTTCTCCCCCCCCGTCTCTCTTCCCTTCTCCCCCCCCGTCTCTCTTCCCTTCTCCCCCCCCGTCTCTCTTCCCTTCTCCCCCCCGTCTCTCTTCCCTTCTCCCCCCCGTCTCTCTTCCCTTCTCCCCCCCGTCTCTCTTCCCTTCTCCCCCCCGTCTCTCTTCCCTTCTCCTCCCCGTCTCTCTTCCCTTCTCCCCCCCCCCGTCTCTCTTCCCTTCTCCCCCCCCGTCTCTCTTCCCTTCTCCCCCCCCGTCTCTCTTCCCTCCTCCCCGTCTCTCTTCCCTCCTCCCCGTCTCTCTTCCCTCCTCCCCTCTCTCTTCCCTCCTCCTCGCCGTCTCTCTTCCCACCTCCTCCCCGTCTCTCTTCCCTCCTCTCCTTCCCTCTTCCCTCCTCCCCTTCCCCGTCTCTCTTCCCTTCCTCCCATTCCTCGTCTCGCTTCCCTCCTCCCCGTCTCTCTTCCTTCCTCTCCGTCTCTCTTCTCTTCTCCCCCCCCCGTCTCTCTTCCCTTCTCCCCCCGTCTCTCTTCCCTTCTCCCCCCGTCTCTCTTCCCTTCTCCCCCCCGTCTCTCTTCCCTTCTCCCCCCCGTCTCTCTTCCCTTCTCCCCCCCCGTCTCTCTTCCCTTCTCCCCCCGTCTCTCTTCCCTTCTCCCCCCCGTCTCTCTTCCCTTCTCCCCCCCGTCTCTCTTCCCTTCTCCCCCCCCGTCTCTCTTCCCTTCTCCCCCCCGTCTCTCTTCCCTTCTCCACCCCGTCTCTCTTCCCTTCTCCCCCCCGTCTCTCTTCCCTTCTCCCCCCCCCCGTCTCTCTTCCCTTCTCCCCCCTGTCTCTCTTCCCTCCTCCCCTCTCTCTTCCCTCCTCCTCGCCGTCTCTCTTCCCTCCTCTCCTTCCCTCTTCCCTCCTCCCCTTCCCCGTCTCTCTTCCCTTCCTCCCCTTCCCCGTCTCTCTTCCCTCCTCCCCGTCTCTCTTCCCTCCTCCCCGTCTCTCTTTCCCTCCTCCCCGTCTCTCTTCCCTCCTCCCCGTCTCTCTTCCCTCCTCCCCGTCTCCCTTCCCTCCTCCTCCCGTCTCTCTTCCCTCCTCCTCCCCGTCTCTCTTCCCTCCTCTCCTTCCCTCTTCCCTCCTCCCCTTCCCCGTCTCTCTTCCCTTCCTCCCCTTCCCGGTCTCGATTCCCTCCTCCCCGTCTCTCTTCCCTCCCCCCCCGTCTCTCTTCCCTTCTCCCCCCCCGTCTCTCTTCCCTTCTCCCCCCCCGTCTCTCTTCCCTTCTCCCCCCCGTCTCTCTTCCCTTCTCCCCCCCGTCTCTCTTCCCTTCTCCCCCCCGTCTCTCTTCCCTTCTCCCCCCCGTCTCTCTTCCCTTTCTCCCCCCCGTCTCTCTTCCCTTCTCCTCCCCGTCTCTCTTCCCTTCTCCCCCCCCCGTCTCTCTTCCCTTCTCCCCCCCCGTCTCTCTTCCCTCCTCCCCGTCTCTCTTCCCTCCTCCCCGTCTCTCTTCCCTCCTCCCCTCTCTCTTCCCTCCTCCTCGCCGTCTCTCTTCCCACCTCCTCCCCGTCTCTCTTCCCTCCTCTCCTTCCCTCTTCCCTCCTCCCCTTCCCCGTCTCTCTTCCCTTCCTCCCATTCCTCGTCTCGCTTCCCTCCTCCCCGTCTCTCTTCCTTCCTCTCCGTCTCTCTTCTCTTCTCCCCCCCCCCGTCTCTCTTCCCTTCTCCCCCCGTCTCTCTTCCCTTCTCCCCCCGTCTCTCTTCCCTTCTCCCCCCCGTCTCTCTTCCCTTCTCCCCCCCGTCTCTCTTCCCTTCTCCCCCCCCGTCTCTCTTCCCTTCTCCCCCCGTCTCTCTTCCCTTCTCCCCCCCGTCTCTCTTCCCTTCTCCCCCCCGTCTCTCTTCCCTTCTCCCCCCCGTCTCTCTTCCCTTCTCCCCCCCGTCTCTCTTCCCTTCTCCCCCCGTCTCTCTTCCCTTCTCCCCCCGTCTCTCTTCCCTTCTCCCCCCCGTCTCTCTTCCCTTCTCCCCCCCGTCTCTCTTCCCTTCTCCCCCCCGTCTCTCTTCCCTTCTCCCCCCCGTCTCTCTTCCCTTCTCCCCCCCGTCTCTCTTCCCTTCTCCCCCCCGTCTCTCTTCCCTTCTCCCCCCCGTCTCTCTTCCCTTCTCCCCCCCGTCTCTCTTCCCTTCTCCCCCCGTCTCTCTTCCCTTCTCCCCCCCGTCTCTCTTCCCTTCTCCCCCCCGTCTCTCTTCCCTTCTCCCCCCCTCCCGTCTCTCTTCCCTTCTCCCCCCCGTCTCTCTTCCCTCCTCCCCGTCTCTCTTCCCTCCTCCTCCCCTCTCTCTTCCCTCCTCCTCGCCGTCTCTCTTCCCTCCTCTCCTTCCCTCTTCCCTCCTCCCCTTCCCCGTCTCTCTTCCCTCCTCCCCGTCTCTCTTCCCTCCTCCCCGTCTCTCTTCCCTCCTCCCCGTCTCTCTTCCCTCCTCCCCGTCTCTCTTCCCTCCTCCCCGTCTCTCTTCCCTCCTCCCCGTCTCTCTTCCCTCCTCCCCGTCTCTCTTCCCTCCTCCCCGTCTCTCTTCCCTCCTCCCCGTCTCTCTTCCCTCCTCCCCGTCTCTCTTCCCTCCTCCCCGTCTCTCTTCCCTCCTCCCCGTCTCTCTTCCCTCCTCCCCGTCTCTCTTCCCTCCTCCCCGTCTCTCTTCCCTCCTCCCCGTCTCTCTTCCCTCCTCCCCGTCTCTCTTCCCTCCTCCCCGTCTCTCTTCCCTCCTCCCCGTCTCTCTTCCCTCCTCCCCGTCTCTCTTCCCTCCTCCCCGTCTCTCTTCCCTCCTCCCCGTCTCTCTTCCCTCCTCCCCGTCTCTCTTCCCTCCTCCCCGTCTCTCTTCCCTCCTCCCCGTCTCTCTTCCCTCCTCCCCGTCTCTCTTCCCTCCTCCCCGTCTCCCTTCCCTCCTCCTCCCCTCTCTCTTCCCTCCTCCTCGCCGTCTCTCTTCCCACCTCCTCCCCGTCTCTCTTCCCTCCTCTCCTTCCCTCTTCCCTCCTCCCCTTCCCCGTCTCTCTTCCCTCCTCCCCGTCTCTCTTCCCTCCTCCCCGTCTCTCTTCCCCCCCCCCCCCGTCTCTCTTCCCCCCCCCCGTCTCTCTTCCCCCCCCCCCCGTCTCTCTTCCCCCCCCCCCCCGTCTCTCTTCCCCCCCCCCCCGTCTCTCTTCCCCCCCCCCCCGTCTCTCTTCCCCCCCCCCCCCGTCTCTCTTCCCCCCCCCCCCCGTCTCTCTTCCCCCCCCCCCCCGTCTCTCTTCCCCCCCCCCCCGTCTCTCTTCCCCCCCCCCCGTCTCTCTTCCCCCCCCCCCCCGTCTCTCTTCCCCCCCCCCCCGTCTCTCTTCCCCCCCCCCCGTCTCTCTTCCCCCCCCCCGTCTCTCTTCCCCCCCCCCGTCTCTCTTCCCCCCCCCCCGTCTCTCTTCCCCCCCCCCGTCTCTCTTCCCCCCCCCCCCGTCTCTCTTCCCCCCCCCCCCCCGTCTCTCTTCCCCCCCCCCCGTCTCTCTTCCCCCCCCCCCGTCTCTCTTCCCCCCCCCCCCCGTCTCTCTTCCCCCCCCCCCGTCTCTCTTCCCCCCCCCCGTCTCTCTTCCCCCCCCCCGTCTCTCTTCCCCCCCCCCCGTCTCTCTTCCCCCCCCCCCGTCTCTCTTCCCCACCCCCGTCTCTCTTCCCCACCCCCGTCTCTCTTCCCCCCCCCCCGTCTCTCTTCCCCCCCGCGTCTCTCTTTCCCCCCCCCCCCGTCTCTCTTCCCCCCCCCGTCTCACTTCCCCCCCCCCCGTCTCACTTCCCCCCCCCCCCCCGTCTCACTTCCCCCCCCCCCCCCCCGTCTCACTTCCCCCCCCCCCCCCGTCTCACTTCCCCCCCCCCCCCGTCTCATTCCCCCCCCCCGTCTCATTCCCCCCCCCCCCGTCTCATTCCCCCCCCCGTCTCATTCTCCCCCCCCCCCCCCCCCCCCCCCCCGTCTCATTTCTCCCCCGTCTCTCTTCTCCCTCCCCCGTCTCTCTTCCCCCCCCCCCCCCGTTGCCCCCCCCGTCTCTCTTTCCCCCCCCCGTCCTCTCTCTTCCCACCCCCCCCGTCTCTCTTCCCCCCCCCCCCGTTTCCCCCCCCGTCTCTCTTTCCCCCCCCCGTCCTCTCTCTTCCCCCCCCCCCCGTCTCTCTTCCCCCCCCCCCCCGTCTCTCTTCCCCCCCCCCCCGTCTCTTTCCCCACCCCGTCTCTCTTTCCCCCGTCTCTCTTCCCTTCTCCCCCCCCCCCGTCTCTCTTCCCTTCTCCCCCCCCCCTTCCCTTCTCCACCCCCCCCCCGTCTCTCTTCCCTCCTCCCCTTCCCTCTTCCCTTCTCCCCCCCGTCTCTCTTCCCTCCTCCCCTTCCCCGTCTCTCTTCCCTTCTCCCCCCCCCGTCTCTCTTCCCTTCTCCCCCCCCGTCTCTCTTCCCTCCTCCTCCCCGTCTCTCTTCCCTCCTCCTCCCCGTCTCTCTTCCCTCCTCCTCCCCGTCTCTCTTCCCTCCTCCTCCCCGTCTCTCTTCCCTCCGCCTCCCCGTCTCTCTTCCCTCCTCCTCCCCTCTCTCTTCCCTTCTCCCCTTCCCCGTCTCTCTTCCCTTCCTCCCCTTCCCCGTCTCGCTTCCCTCCTCTCCGTCTCGCTTCCCTCCTCTCCGTCTCGCTTCCCTCCTCTCCGTCTCGCTTCCCTCCTCTCCGTCTCGCTTCCCTCCTCTCCGTCTCGCTTCCCTCCTCTCCGTCTCGCTTCCCTCCTCTCCGTCTCGCTTCCCTCCTCTCCGTCTCGCTTCCCTCCTCTCCATCTCTTCCCTCCTCCCCGTCTCTCTTCCCTCCTCCCCGTCTCTCTTCCCTCCTCCCCGTCTCTCTTCCCTCCTCCCCGTCTCTCTTCCCTCCTCCCCGTCTCTCTTCCCTCCTCCCCGTCTCTCTTCCCTCCTCCCCGTCTCCCTTCCCTCCTCCTCCCGTCTCTCTTCCCTCCTCCTCCCCGTCTCTCTTCCCTCCTCTCCTTCCCTCTTCCCTCCTCCCCTTCCCCGTCTCTCTTCCCTTCCTCCCCTTCCCCGTCTCTCTTCCCTCCTCCCCGTCTCTCTTCCCTCCTCCCCGTCTCTCTTCCCTTCTCCCCCCCCCCCCCCGTCTCTCTTCCCTCCTCCCCGTCTCTCTTCCCTCCTCCCCCCCCCCCCCGTCTCTCTTCCCTTCTCCCCCCCCGTCTCTCTTCCCTCCTCCCCGTCTCTCTTCCCTCCTCCCCCCCCCCGTCTCTCTTCCCTCCTCTCCCCCCCCCCCCCCCGTCTCTCTTCCCTCCTCTCCCCCCCCCCGTCTCTCTTCCCTTCTCCCCCCCCCCGTCTCTCTTCCCTTCTCCCCCCCCCCCCCCCGTCTCTCTTCCTTTCTCCCCCCCGTCTCTCTTCCCTTCTCCCCCCCCCCCCCCGTCTTTCTTCTCTTCCCTTCTCCCCCCCCCCCCCCGTCTCTCATCCCTTCTCCACCCCCCGTCTCTCATCCCTTCTCCCCCCCCGTCTCTCTTCCCTTCTCCCCCCCCGTCTCTCTTCCCTTCTTCCCCCCCCCGTCTCTCTTCCCTTCTTCCCCCCCCGTCTCTCTTCCCTTCTTCCCCCCCCCGTCTCTCTTCCCTTCTTCCCCCCCCGTCTCTCTTCCCTTCTCCCCCCCCACCTTCTCTCATCCCTTCTCCCCTTCCCCTTCTCTCTTCCCTCCTCCCCTTCCCCGTCTCTCTTCCCTCCTCCCCTTCCCCGTCTCTCTTCCCTCCTCCTCGCCGTCTCTCTTCCCTCCTCCTCCCCGTCTCTCTTCCCTCCTCCTCCCCGTCTCTCTTCCCTCCTCCTCCCCGTCTCTCTTCCCTCCTCTCCGTCTCTCTTCCCTCCTCTCCGTCTCTCTTCCCTCCTCCCCGTCTCTCTTCCCTCCTCCCCGTCTCTCTTCCCTCCTCCCCGTCTCTCTTCCCTCCTCCCCGTCTCTCTTCCCTCCTCCCCGTCTCTCTTCCCTCCTCCCCGTCTCTCTTCCCTCCTCCCCGTCTCTCTTCCCTCCTCCCCGTCTCTCTTCCCTCCTCCCCGTCTCTCTTCCCTCCTCCCCGTCTCTCTTCCCTCCTCCCCGTCTCTCTTCCCTCCTCCCCGTCTCTCTTCCCTCCTCCCCGTCTCCCTTCCCTCCTCCTCCCGTCTCTCTTCCCTCCTCCTCCCCGTCTCTCTTCCCTCCTCTCCTTCCCTCTTCCCTCCTCCCCTTCCCCGTCTCTCTTCCCTTCCTCCCCTTCCCCGTCTCTCTTCCCTCCTCCCCGTCTCTCTTCCCTCCTCCCCGTCTCTCTTCCCTCCTCCCCGTCTCTCTTCCCTCCTCCCCGTCTCTCTTCCCTCCTCCCCGTCTCCCTTCCCTCCTCCCCGTCTCCCTTCCCTCCTCCTCCCGTCTCTCTTCCCTCCTCCTCCCCGTCTCTCTTCCCTCCTCTCCTTCCCTCTTCCCTCCTCCCCTTCCCCGTCTCTCTTCCCTTCCTCCCCTTCCCCGTCTCTCTTCCCTCCTCCCCGTCCCTCTTCCCTCCTCCTCCCCGTCTCTCTTCCCTCCTCCTCGCCGTCTCTCTTCCCTCCTCCTCCCCGTCTCTCTTCCCTCCTCCTCCCCGTCTCTCTTCCCTCCTCCCCCCCGTCTCTCTTCCCCCCCCCCCCGTCTCTCTTCCCCCCCCCCGTCTCTCTTCCCCCCCCCCCCCCCGTCTCTCTTCCCCCCCCCCCGTCTCTCTTCCCCCCCCCCCCGTCTCTCTTCCCCCCCCCCGTCTCTCTTCCCCCCCCCCCCGTCTCTCTTCCCCCCCCCCCGTCTCTCTTCCCCCCCCCCCGTCTCTCTTCCCCCCCCCCCGTCTCTCTTCCCCCCCCCCCCGTCTCTCTTCTCCCCCCCCGTCTCTCTTCCCCCCCCCCGTCTCTCTTTCCCCCCGCGTCTCTCTTCCCCCCACCCCGTCTCTCTTCCCCCCCCCCGTCTCACTTCCCCCCCCCCCGTCTCACTTCCCCCCCCCCCCCGTCTCACTCCCCCCCCCCCCGTCTCACTTCCCCCCCCCCCCCCGTCTCACTTCCCCCCCCCCCCCCGTCTCACTTCCCCCCCCCCCCCCGTCTCACTTCCCCCCCCCCCCCGTCTCACTTCCCCCCCCCCCCCCGTCTCACTTCCCCCCCCCCCCCGTCTCATTCCCCCCCCCCGTCTCATTCCCCCCCCCCGTCTCATTCCCCCCCCCCCGTCTCATTCCCTCCCCCCGTCTCATTCCCCCCCCGTCTCATTCCCCCCCCCGTCTCATTCCCCCCCCCGTCTCATTCCCCCCCCCCCGTCTCATTCTCCCCCCCCCCCCCCCCCGTCTCATTTCTCCCCCGTCTCTCTTCTCCCTCCCCCGTCTCTCTTCCCCCCCCCCCCCCCCGTTCCCCCCCCGTCTCTCTTTCCCCCCCCCGTCCTCTCTCTTCCCCCCCCCCCGTCTCTCTTCCCCCCCCCCCCCCGTTTCCCCCCCCCGTCTCTCTTTCCCCCCCCCGTCCTCTCTCTTCCCCCCCCCCCCCGTCTCTCTTCCCCCCCCCCCCGTCTCTCTTTCCCCCCCCCCCCCGTCTCTTTCCCCACCCCGTCTCTCTTTCCCCCGTCTCTCTTCCCTTCTCCCCCCCCCCCCCCGTCTCTCTTCCCTTCTCCCCCCCCTTCCCTTCTCCACCCCCCCCGTCTCTCTTCCCTCCTCCCCTTCCCTCTTCCCTTCTCCCCCCCGTCTCTCTTCCCTCCTCCCCTTCCCCGTCTCTCTTCCCTTCTCCCCCCCGTCTCTCTTCCCTTCTCCCCCCCGTCTCTCTTCCCTCCTGCTCCCCGTCTCTCTTCCCTCCTCCTCCCCGTCTCTCTTCCCTCCTCCTCCCCGTCTCTCTTCCCTCCTCCTCCCCGTCTCTCTTCCCTCCTCCTCCCCGTCTCTCTTCCCTCCGCCTCCCCGTCTCTCTTCCCTCCTCCTCCCCTCTCTCTTCCCTTCTCCCCTTCCCCGTCTCTCTTCCCTTCCTCCCCTTCCCCGTCTCGCTTCCCTCCTCTCCGTCTCGCTTCCCTCCTCTCCGTCTCGCTTCCCTCCTCTCCGTCTCGCTTCCCTCCTCTCCGTCTCGCTTCCCTCCTCTCCGTCTCGCTTCCCTCCTCTCCGTCTCGCTTCCCTCCTCTCCGTCTCTCTTCCCTCCTCTCCGTCTCTCTTCCCTCCTCCCCGTCTCTCTTCCCTCCTCCCCGTCTCTCTTCCCTCCTCCCCGTCTCTCTTCCCTCCTCCCCGTCTCTCTTCCCTCCTCCCCGTCTCTCTTCCCTCCTCCCCGTCTCTCTTCCCTCCTCCCCGTCTCTCTTCCCTCCTCCCCGTCTCTCTTCCCTCCTCCCCGTCTCTCTTCCCTCCTCCCCGTCTCTCTTCCCTCCTCCCCGTCTCTCTTCCCTCCTCCCCGTCTCTCTTCCCTCCTCCCCGTCTCTCTTCCCTCCTCCCCGTCTCCCTTCCCTCCTCCTCCCGTCTCTCTTCCCTCCTCCTCCCCGTCTCTCTTCCCTCCTCTCCTTCCCTCTTCCCTCCTCCCCTTCCCCGTCTCTCTTCCCTTCCTCCCCTTCCCCGTCTCTCTTCCCTCCTCCCCGTCTCTCTTCCCTCCTCCCCGTCTCTCTTCCCTTCTCCCCCCCCCGTCTCTCTTCCCTTCTCCCCGTCTCTCTTCCCTTCTCCCCGTCTCTCTTCCCTCCTCCCCGTCTCTCTTCCCTCCTCCCCGTCTCTCTTCCCTCCTCCCCGTCTCTCTTCCCTCCTCCCCGTCTCTCTTCCCTCCTCCCCGTCTCTCTTCCCTCCTCCCCGTCTCTCTTCCCTCCTCCCCGTCTCTCTTCCCTCCTCCCCGTCTCTCTTCCCTCCTCCCCGTCTCTCTTTCCTTCCTCCTCCCGTCTCTCTTCCCTCCTCCTCCCCGTCTCTCTTCCCTCCTCTCCTTCCCTCTTCCCTCCTCCCCTTCCCCGTCTCTCTTCCCTTCCTCCCCTTCCCCGTCTCTCTTCCCTCCTCCCCGTCTCTCTTCCCTCCTCCCCGTCTCTCTTCCCTTCTCCCCCCCCCGTCTCTCTTCCCTTCTCCCCCCCCGTCTCTCTTCCCTCCTCCCCGTCTCTCTTCCCTCCTCCCCCCCCCCCCGTCTCTCTTCCCTCCTCCCCCCCCCCCCCGTCTCTCTTCCCTCCTCCCCCCCCCCCCCGTCTCTCTTCCCTCCTCCCCCCCCCGTCTCTCTTCCCTTCTCCCCCCCCGTCTCTCTTCCCTTCTCCCCCCCCGTCTCTCTTCCCTTCTCCCCCCCCCCCCCCCCGTCTCTCTTCCCTTCTCCCCCCCCGTCTCTCTTCCCTTCTCCCCCCCCCCCCCCCCGTCTCTCTTCCTTTCTCCCCCCCGTCTCTCTTCCCTTCTCCCCCCCCCCCCCGGCTCTCTTCTCTTCCCTTCTCCCCCCCCCCCCCCGTCTCTCTTCCCTTCTCCCCCCCCGTCTCTCTTCCCTTCTCCCCCCCCGTCTCTCTTCCCTTCTTCCCCCCCCGTCTCTCTTCCCTTCTTCCCCCCCCGTCTCTCTTCCTTCTCCCCCCCCCCCCCATCTCTCTTCCCTTCTCCCCCCCCACCTTCTCTCATCCCTTCTCCCCTTCCCCTTCTCTCTTCCCTCCTCCCCTTCCCCGTCTCTCTTCCCTCCTCCTCGCCGTCTCTCTTCCCTCCTCCTCGCCGTCTCTCTTCCCTCCTCCTCCCCGTCTCTCTTCCCTCCTCCTCCCCGTCTCTCTTCCCTCCTCCTCCCCGTCTCTCTTCCCTCCTCCTCCCCGTCTCTCTTCCCTCCTCCTCCCCGTCTCTCTTCCCTCCTCCTCCCCGTCTCTCTTCCCTCCTCTCCGTCTCTCTTCCCTCCTCTCCGTCTCTCTTCCCTCCTCCCCGTCTCTCTTCCCTCCTCCCCGTCTCTCTTCCCTCCTCCCCGTCTCTCTTCCCTCCTCCCCGTCTCTCTTCCCTCCTCCCCGTCTCTCTTCCCTCCTCCCCGTCTCTCTTCCCTCCTCCCCGTCTCTCTTCCCTCCTCCCCGTCTCTCTTCCCTCCTCCCCGTCTCTCTTCCCTCCTCCCCGTCTCCCTTCCCTCCTCCTCCCGTCTCTCTTCCCTCCTCCTCCCCGTCTCTCTTCCCTCCTCTCCTTCCCTCTTCCCTCCTCCCCTTCCCCGTCTCTCTTCCCTTCCTCCCCTTCCCCGTCTCTCTTCCCTCCTCCCCGTCCCTCTTCCCTCCTCCTCCCCGTCCCTCTTCCCTCCTCCTCGCCGTCTCTCTTCCCTCCTCCTCCCCGTCTCTCTTCCCTCCTCCTCCCCCGTCTCTCTTCCCTCCTCCTCCCCGTCTCTCTTCCCTCCCCCCCCCGTCTCTCTTCCCTCCACCCCCCCGTCTCTCTCCCCTCCCCCCCCGTCTCTCTCCCCTCCCCCCCCCCCCCCGTCTCTCTTCCCTCCCCCCCCCCCGTCTCTCTTCCCTCCCCTCCCCGTCTCTCTTCCCTCCTCCCCCGTCTCTCTTCCCTTCTCCCCCCCCCCGTCTCTCTTCCCTTCTCCCCCCCCGTCTCTCTTCCCTCCTCCCCGTCTCTCTTCCCTCCTCCCCCCCCCCCCCGTCTCTCTTCCCTCCTCCCCCCCCCCCCGTCTCTCTTCCCTCCTCCCCCCCCCCCCGTCTCTCTTCCTCCTCCCCCCCCCCCCCGTCTCTCTTCCCTTCTCCCCCCCCGTCTCTCTTCCCTTCTCCCCCCCCCCCCCGTCTCTCTTCCCTTCTCCCCCCCCCGTCTCTCTTCCCTTCTCCCCCCCCCCCCCCGTCTCTCTTCCTTTCTCCCCCCCGTCTCTCTTCCCTTCTCCCCCCCCCCCCCGTCTCTCTTCTCTTCCCTTCTCCCCCCCCCCCCCCGTCTCTCTTCCCTTCTCCCCCCCCGTCTCTCTTCCCTTCTCCCCCCCCGTCTCTCTTCCCTTCTTCCCCCCCCGTCTCTCTTCCCTTCTTCCCCCCCCGTCTCTCTTCCCTTCTCCCCCCCCCCCCATCTCTCTTCCCTTCTCCCCCCCCACCTTCTCTCATCCCTTCTCCCCTTCCCCTTCTCTCTTCCCTCCTCCCCTTCCCCGTCTCTCTTCCCTCCTCCTCGCCGTCTCTCTTCCCTCCTCCTCGCCGTCTCTCTTCCCTCCTCCTCCCCGTCTCTCTTCCCTCCTCCTCCCCGTCTCTCTTCCCTCCTCCTCCCGTCTCTCTTCCCCTCCTCCCCCGTCTCTCTTCCCTCCTCTCCGTCTCTCTTCCCTCCTCTCCGTCTCTCTTCCCTCCTCCCCGTCTCTCTTCCCTCCTCCCCGTCTCTCTTCCCTCCTCCCCGTCTCTCTTCCCTCCTCCCCGTCTCTCTTCCCTCCTCCCCGTCTCTCTTCCCTCCTCCCCGTCTCTCTTCCCTCCTCCCCCGTCTCCCTTCCCTCCTCCTCCCGTCTCTCTTCCCTCCTCCTCCCCGTCTCTCTTCCCTCCTCTCCTTCCCTCTTCCCTCCTCCTCCCCGTCCTCTTCCCTCCTCCTCGCCGTCTCTCTTCCCTCCTCCCTCCCCGTCTCTCTTCCCTCCTCCTCCCCCGTCTCTCTTCCCCTCCTCCCCGTCTCTCTTCCCTCCCCCCCCGTCTCTCTTCCCTCCACCCCCCCGTCTCTCTCCCCTCCCCCCCCGTCTCTCTCCCCTCCCCCCCCCCCCGTCTCTCTTCCCCTCCCCCCCCCCCCCGTCTCTCTTCCCTCCCCCCCCCGTCTCTCTTCCCTCCCCCCCCCGTCTCTCTTCCCTCCCCCCCGTCTCTCTCCCCCCCCCTTCCCTTCTCCACCCCCCCCCCCTCCCCTTCCCTTCACCCCCCCCCCCGTCTCTCTTCCCTTCACCCCTCCCTCCCGTCTCTCTTCCCTCTC